>NC_073397.1:35952254-35979754 GCF_028641065.1 Leucoraja erinaceus
GGAGGAGATCTGGCGCGCGGGGTACATTGCAACTTCGTCAATGCCCTTTACGGGGCCACTATTTGCATACCTTGTGTATACAAGCAAAGAATTTCCCTGTGACTTGTCACATGTAACAATAAAGTAACGTATTCTGTATTCACTGTATCTCTGTACGTGTGACAATAAAGAAATTAAACTAAACCTTGTTTAAGAAGGAACTGCAGATGCTGGAAAAATCGAAGGTGGACAAAAATGCTGGAGAAACTCAGCGGGTGAGGCAGCATCTATGGAGCGAAGGAAATAGGTGACGTTTCGGGTCGAGACCCTTCTTCAGACTGATGTGCGGGTGGGGGAGAGGGGGGCGGGAAGAAGAAAGGAAGAGGCGGAGACAGTGGGCTGTGGGAGAGCTGGGAAGGGGAGGGGAAAGAGGGAGAAAGCAGGGACTACCTGAAATTGGAGATGTCAATGTTCATTTTCGGAGAGAGGAGGAGAACTAATTTTTGTAATGTCTTTCACCACTGTTAATTCAATCGATCAGAACAATCATTGTTTTCTAAACTGGACAATAATTAAGAGCAAGAGTAATGCTGAGCCATTTGTTTTTATATTATAGTTTAAAGTCAGACATTGGATTAACGTTAGAGATACAGCATGGCGCAGATACAGATACTGACATGATGGGCCGAAAGGCCTGTTCCTCTTTGATGTTCTACATTCTATTAAACCTACCAATTGTCAGTTGGTATAATTTAGCCAACGAGCTTGCTTTAGAAAGATTTGATTCCTTGACAACACTATCTTTAGAAAAAGAAAAATATATTTTGAAGGGAAATTTTAACTTATCTTAATTTTAAAACAAATCTCTGCGTTGATCGTTAATGGATAAAAAAAATCGTTGCCCAAGCATCTAGTGAATTGCCAAGAAGTATATTGTCCAAAATACTTCCACGAACAATGAATCATCGTATAAATATTTTAGAGAGAAACCGACACAGTGATAAAATGCTTCCTAACAACTGATCGGTAATCAATGATTTCATTGCTGTGAATGGAATAGCTACCAACATCTATAATGTGTATGAGGATGTTGATGTCGGATGTGGCTTACCTCATGTGTCAACCTTCAAATGTGATCCCTCAGTTCCTGAATTAATACACAAACGTCTTGAGTTTAGATATACAGTGTTGAAACAGACCCTTCGGCCCACCGAGTCCACTCAATGATCGCTGGTATACTAGCATTATCCTACACACACTAGGGGCAATTTACAATTTTTACCGAAGCCAATTAACCTACAAACATGTACGTCTTTGGAGTGTACGAGGAAAAACTCGTTTACAGGGAGAACGTGCAAACTCCATGCAGACAGCACATTGCTACAATGTTGCACGGCCTCAACACAGCGATGCAGGTAGAAACATAGAAACATAGAAAATAGGTGCAGGAGTAGAGGCCATTCGGCCCTTCGAGCCTGCACCGCCATTCAATATGATCATGGCTGATCATCCAACTCGGTATCCCGTACCTGCCTTCTCTCCATACCCCCTGATCCCCTTAGCCACAAGGGCCACATCTAACTCCCTCTTAAATATAGCCAATGAACTGGCCTCAACTACCTTCTGTGGCAGAGAGTTCCAAAGATTCACCACTCTCTGTGTGAAAAATGTTTTTCTCATGTCGGTCCTAAAAGATTTCCCCCTTATCCTTAAACTGTGACCCCTTGTCCTGGACTTCCCCAACATCGGGAACAATCTTCCTGCATCTAGCCTGTCCAACCCCTTAAGAATTTTGTAAGTTTCTATAAGATCCCCCCTCTCAATCTTCTAAATTCTAGAGAGTATAAACCAAGTCTATCCAGTCTTTCTTCATAAGACAGTCCTGACATCCCAGGAATCAGTCTGGTGAACCGTCTCTGCACTCCCTCTATGGCAAGAATGTCCTTCCTCAGATTAGGAGACCAAAACCTTTGTTCTCTGGTTTTTGATTCCCCAACTCTTGGGAAAAGATCACCTATTCACCTAGGTAGAGGCAGCACCGGTGACCCAGGTTTGATCCTGACCTCGGGTGCTGGCCAAGTGGAGTTTGCACGTTCTCCCTGTGACCGCGTGGGCTTTCTTCCCTGGTGCTCCAGTTCCCTCTCACATCCCAAAGACGTGTTGGTGTGTAGGTTAACTGGCCCTCTGTAAATTGCCCCCTAGTTTGTAGGGAGCGGATACAGTAGGGGGATAACTTAGAACTAGTGTGGATGGGTGATCAATGGTCAGTGTGGACCCTGTCGGTGGGCTGAAGGATTATTTCCATGCTGTATCTCTAAACTAAACTAAACTAAACTAGCTCCTTATTCTTTCACAGAATTTCCGATCAGACGTTACTTCTGGGGCAAGATGGACACCTGTACCATCCATTGGACTTCATTCCTTGGATTGCAGAAGGACCAGGGGTGATCTTGTAGAGGTGTATAAGATCATGAAGTGAATAGGTGGCCTTTTCCCATGAGTAGGGGAATCGAGAACCAGAGGACAAAGGTTTAAGGTGAGAGGGGAAAGATTTAACAGGAACTTGAGGGGCAACCATGGTTGAATGGAGGAGCAAACTCGAGGGGCCGAATGGCATAATTCTGCTGTCATCATTTTGTGTCTACTTTCAACGTAATTCTGCTCCTATGACATGACCTGTCCTAATGTCTTTTAAACATTGTTATAGAACCTGCCCCGACTACCTCCTCTGGTGATAGACACAAAATGCCTGAGTAACTCAGTGGGACAGGCAGCATCTCTGGAGAGAAGGAATGGGTGACGTTTCGGGTCCAGCATTTTGTGTGTATCTTCAGTGTAAACCAGCATCTGCAGTTCCTTCTCAGATATACCTCCTCTGGCAGCTCGTTCCATATACCCACCACCCTCTGTGTGCAAACGTTGCCACTCAGACTCCTATTAAACCTTAAATTATACCCTTCAAGGCAAGTGAATACATTTTAAAATGGTGCAAAAACGTTCAGAAGTCACATTTGGAATTGTCCGTCACCACACCATGTGTCACTTGACAGCTATAATTTCCGATCCGTGAGATATATCGAGCATCTACATCCTTTACTTGTCTCATATACGTTCCATGGTTGCAAATCTCACACCAATATCTGACATCTGACACAAACTGCTGAGTCCTCAGCCCTAGTCCAAGTACAGAGCAACAAGTTCATTCACACCATCCCTCCCCCCTCTCTCTAGAAGCCGTCAGGTCAGTTGGAAGTTCTTCCGCTCTTGTACTCTACCCTCGACCAACATTTGAAACTTGAGACGGATGTGGAGAGTCCAAGGACATTCAGCGCGGCAACAGGCCCTTCAGCCCCTCTAGTCCGTGCTGAACAAAACGCCCCATCTAAACTAACGCCATATCATAAATTATTGCGGGTGTCAAGGGTCGTGGGGAGAAGGCAGGAGAATGGGGTTGGGAGGGAGAGATGGCGGAGTAGACTTGATGGGCTGAATGGCCTAATTCTACTATTCCTTACGACCTTAAGACCACAAACTGGCTGAAGAAATCGCCTCCCTCCATTCTAAAGGTACGTCCTTTTATTCTGAGGCTGTGCCCTCTGGTCCTACACTCTCCCAACCATCCTTGCCACATCCAGGTAGTTTAGTTTAGTTTAGTTTATTAGTGTCGGTGAAAAGGTTCCAGGCCTGTCCGTTCCCCGACTCCAAGGGCCAAACGATACCCAGAACAATTCCTGGACTAGCCCGGACCCGACCAGCGAGACCGAGCTCGGCCGACGAGACTGCCAGCTACTGACCCCCCCCCCCCCCCCCCCCCCCCTCCAGCCTCTCATGGACTCCACCACTCCCCCCCCCCCCCAGACACAGAGAGCTGATGGCCCCACGACACAACCTCTACGGTTCAGAGCGAGTATGGGCCAAACACGGATAGGTGGCACTAACTTTAAATGGGGCATCTTGGTCAGCATGGCCAAGTTGGGCCGAATGTACTCGCTTGTACAAGTTCGGCTTGTACTCGCTAGAATTTAGAAGATTGAGGGGGGATCTTATAGAAACTTACAAAATTCTTAAGGGGTTGGACAGGCTAGATGCAGGAAGATTGTTCCCGATGTTGGGGAAGTCCAGAACAAGGGGTCACACAGTTTAAGGATAAAGGGAAAATCTTTTAGGACCGAGATGAGAAAAACATTTTTCACACAGAGAGTGGTGAATCTGTGGAATTCTCTGCCACAGAGGGTAGTTGAGGCCACAGTTAATTGGCTATATTTAAGAGGGAGTTAGATGTGGCCCTTGTGGCTAAGGGGATCAGGGGATATGGAGAGAAGGCAGGTACGGGATACTGAGTTGGATGATCAGCCATGATCATATTGAATGGCGGTGCAGGCTCAATGGGCCGAATGGCCTACTCCTGCACCTATTGTCTATGTTTCTATGTTTCTATGAATGGCCTGTTTCCCTGCTGTATAAGCTTGTAATAGTTCAGACACAGAGTTCTGGAGTAATTCAGTGGGTCAGGCAGCATCTGTGGAGAACATGGATAGGTGACGTTTCACAGAGTGCTGGAGTAACTCAGCAGGTCAGGCAGCATCTGTGGAGAACATGGATAGGTGACGTTTCACAGAGTGCTGGAGTAACTCAGCGGGTACAGCAGCATCTATGGAGCTAAGGAAATAGGCAACGTTTCGGGTCGAAACCCTTCCGGGTTTCGGCCCGAAACGTTGCCTATTTCCAGAAGGGTTTCGGCCCGAAACGTTGCCTATTTCCTTAGCTCCATAGATGCTGCTGCACCATAACTCAGCGGGTCAGGCAGCATCTGTGGAGAACATGGATAGGTGACGTTTCAAGTCAGGACCATTTTTCTGCAAATGTCGTGTCCCCATGTTCCCCAGAGATGCTGCCTGACCCGCTAGTTTACTCCAGCACTTTTTTTTTTGGTAAACCAGCATCTGCAGTTCCTTGTGCCTCTCTCCGTTTAAATGTAGCTGTCCAGGGGTGCTGCTGAAACACAGCTAATGAACAGTGAGTCTGGCAGAGTCTGTGAGCAGTGATCAATATAACGACGAGACTGCGGTGATCCGAGCTGTTGTCTGCATCGTTTGGGATATGTTATCACGCCCTCTAATCCCTGCGTCCACTTTCAGCGGCGAACAAATGGTCCCGTGCGACTTCAGCAAGGACTTTATTGAAATCCACCAGAATCCTGTCAACCACGATATGAAAAATCTATTTCTGTGGGAACACATTCGGTTTGGAGACCAATTAGTGTTCTAAGGTAAAAAATAAATTAAATTTTTTTTTTTTTTTTTTTTTTTATTTTTATTTTTTTATTATTGGAGATAGGTACATAATCTATTACATCATTACTGTCTTACATTTTTAAATTGTTAATATTGTCAGTTATTATTACATTGTCTCCAATACTTTTTGCATGACCACGCGTGCCGTCTGTACGTTCTCCCCGTGACCTGCGTGGGTTTTCTCCGGGTTCTCCGCTCCCCTCCCACACTCCAAAGACGTGCATGTTTGTGGGGTCATTGCCTTCTGTAAATTGCCCCTGGTGTGTGCAGGATACAACTAGGGTAACAGTAGGTCATTGCTAGGCATGGACTCGATGGGCCGAAGGGCCTGCTTCCATGCTGCATCCCTAAACTAAACTAAAGATCTCACATCTGGCTGGTTGAGATATTTAAAAATATAGGCAGAGGTATCTGGACAGATGCATGATGAGCAACTGTTTGTAGGGAGTTGGGCAAAATGCAGGAAAATGGATCTAGCCCAGCGTGCCAACATGGTCAGCCTGGAGTAGATGGGCTGAAGGGCCTGTTTCCTTGCTGCACAGCTCTATGCTCCAGATGTTGGGGGAGTCCAGAACCAGGGGCCACATTTTAAGAATAAGGGGTCAGCCATTTAGAACGGAGACGAGGAAACACTTTTTCACACATAGAGTTGTGAGTCTGTGGAATTCTCTGCCTCAGAGAGCGGTGGAGGCCGGTTCTCTGGATACTTTCAAGACAGAGCTAGATTGGGCTCTTAAAGGGATTAGGGGGTATGGGGAGAAGGCAGGTACAGGATACTGAGTTGGATGATCAGCCATGACCATATTGAATGGCGGTGCAGGCTCGAAGGGCCGAATGGCCTACTCCTGCACCTATTTTCTAATGTTTATGACTGACTCTTACATTCCATTCATGACATTTACAAAGTTGAACTGTTAGGAAAAGCATTTTTCTGACAGTATCAACTATTAATGGAATCAACCCCCACATACTTCCTTGTTTTATATTTGAGTCACGCTACCTACATGCAGTAAAGAGGGGAACTGACACGGACTTGTTAAAAAATGTTAGTGATCAGGCCGTGTCCAAGTGAGTTCTAACTGTCCCAACACGTCACCCATTCCTTCTCTCCGGAGATGCCGCCTGTCCCGCTGAGTTACTCCAGCATGTTGTGCCTGTCACAGCTTCCAGGGTTGTTTGTGTGTGATAAAATAAGCAGAACAAACCTCAGCACATCTTGAAGGAAGTTGAGGAATGAAAACTTCTCTGTGTAATTGTGTGAAAGGGCAGCGCAGCGGGTAGTGCAGCTGCCTCACAGCGCCAGAGACCCGGGTTCCACCCTGACTCCCGGTGCTGTCCGCGCGGAGTTTGCACGTTCTCCCCGTGACCGCGTGGGTTTTCTCCGGGTGCTCCGGTTTCCTCCCACACTCCAAAGACGTGCAGGTTTGTGGGATAATTGGCTTGGGTAAAATTATAATTTGCCCCTAGTGTGTGTGTGGGATAGTGCTAGCGTGCGGGGTGATCGCTGGTCGGCACGGACTCGATGGGTCGAAGGGCCTGTTTCTTTCTAAACTAAACAAAACTAAAACTGAGAAGCAACTATGAACAGGACTGATCCTTCTTCCCTGTGGCAATCAAACTGTACAACTCCTCCCCCTTCTGACATGTGGTAGACTGAGACCGATCCCCCCCCCCCCCCCCTCCCCTATCCCGCCCCCCCTATCCCCCCCTCCCCAATCTTTGCACACCACCCAAGCCTTTCCACTCGTCACTTTAGTTTCACGTCTCATGGATTTTGTGTTTTGTGTATCTTGTGTTTTAATGACTATTGGCAGATCCATTCACCTCCTGGGATGAATAAAGTTCTATTGTATCGTAGAGAATAACACAAAGTGCTGGAGGAACTCAGCGGGTCAGGCAGCATCTGTGGAGGGAATGGACGGGTAACGTTTCTGGTGGGGAAACCCTTCATAGGTTTGAAGAAGGGGTCCAGACCTGAAACATCGCCTGTCCGTTTTCTCCACAGACGCTGCCTGACCCGCTGAGTTCCTCCAGCACTTTGTGTTTTGTGCTCAGTATTCCAGCACCTGCGGTTCCTTGTGACTCTGATGAACGTGGATATTTACTTTCAGTTTATGTTTGTGTTTCGGCTTATTATTGTCACATGTACCGAGGTACAGTGAATGGCGTGCTATCCCCACAGTGCATGCTAGACACACGCTATCCGAACAGATCAGATACACCATATATAAATACAATCTAGTCACTCAAGCACAGCAGGTGGAGCAAAGGGGAAGATACAGAGTGCAGAATATAGTTCTCAGCATTGTAGCGCATCAGTTCCACAGACAAAGTCCAATGTCCGCAATGGGGTAGAGGTGAATCGGACAGTACACTAGCTTATGGAAGGACAGTTCAGAAGCCGGATAACGGAGGGGAAGAAGCTGTTCCTGAGTTAAGGAAGGCCACAGTTTGGTCATTTAAGTTTGCTGACAGTTTTAGTATTTCAGGACATCACGTGAAGCTTGTTAAGAAGGGTCTCGAGTTGATTGCATTAGTTGAAACGGGGTGTACCACGTGAAGGTTGCAATCTCCCACTCCATGGACACACTGATCTGTTCTGTAGTCATGCCTTCTATATGTAACATATTTTTTTGGCCTTCCATCACAGCGATGTGATGGATGTTTATGTAAATTATGTTGTGTCTTGGGTCTATTTGTTTGTAATGTATGGCTGCAGAAACGGCATTTCGTTTGGACCTCAAGGGGTCCAAATGACAATTAAATTGAATCTTGAATCTTGAATCTTCTGTTGTGCTGAAGCAAAGCAAGAATTTCATTGTCCTATCTGGGACACATGACAAAAAAACTCTCTTGAATCTAGAATCTTGAATCCTGAGATGCTGCCTGTCCCGCTGAGTTACTCCAGCATTTTGTGTAGATCTTTTCTTAAGACAGGGACTGGAGCAGGCCAATTTGACTCATTAAACTGTCTCTATTATGGTCATCTGTGTCAGGGGCCTGACGCTGCGGAATTGTTGTCATTGCACATGCGGACACAGTAACTGAGATGTAGCAAATTGTTGGAACCACAGGCCTCACACTTCAGTTCACTTCCCTCTACAGAGGTTCTTCTTTTTACACAATTTCCCCTTTTTAGCTTCTGCACTTCGTAGCTCCGTAGAAAACCAACAAAAAAAAACCTAATCGTGTTCAAGAAGGAACTGCAGATGCTGGAAAATCGAAGGGACGCAAAAATGCTGGAGAAACTCAGCGGGTGCAGCAGCATCTATGGAGCGAAGGAAATAGGTAACATTTCGGGCCGAAACCCTTTGGGTTTCGACCCGAAACGTTGCCTATTTCCTTTGGGTTTCGGCCCGAAACGTTGCCTATTTCCTTTGGGTTTCGGCCCGAAACGTTGCCTATTTCCTTCGCCCCAAAGATGCTGCTGCACCCGCTGAGTTTCTCCAAAAAAACATAATCCCTTTTTTAGTGAATTATTTATTTCTCTGTTTCCAAGTTTAAGTACGTGCACATCATCAAAAGTCGTTTACAAAAATTCTGAAAGGGAAAATTACTTCTCGGTTTTATGCCGACAATTTTATTCCACGTATCAGCATTTCGCATTTTATTCAAAATTCCACATTGATCAACTTCCTCCAGCTCGATGATGCAGGTGGGATGGGGAAGGCAAGTGGTGAATACTTCCCCACAACAAGGTAGAGGAAACATCACGTTAAAGTGAAGTTTTTGAGGGAAAAAAAGTTGTTCGGCACGGACTTGTAGGGCCGAGATGGCCTGTTTCCGTGCTGTAATTGTTATATGGTTATATGGTTAATGGTAAATGGTGGCCGATTGGGAAAGGGGGAGATGCAGCGAGACCTGGGTGTCATGGTACACCAGTCATTGAAGGTAGGCATGCAGGTGCAGCAGGCAATAAAGAAAGCGAATGGTATGTTAGCTTTCATTGCAAAAGGATTTGAGTATAGGAGCAGGGAGGTTCTACTGCAGTTGTACAGGGTCTTGGTGAGACCACACCTGGAGTATTGCATACAATTTTGGTCTCCAAATCTGAGGAAGGACATTATTGCCATAGAGGGAGTGCAGAGACGGTTCACCAGACTGATTCCTGGGATGTCAGGACTGTCTTATGACGAAAGACTGGATAGACTTGGTTTATACTCTCTAGAATTTAGGAGATTGAGAGGGGATCTTATAGAAACTTACAAAATTCTTAAGGGGTTGGACAGGCTAGATGCAGGAAGATTGTTCCCGATGTTGGGGAAGTCCAGGACAAGGGGTCACAGCTTAAGGATAAGGGGGAATCCTTTAAAACCGAGATGAGAAGAACTTTTTTCACACAGAGAGTGGTGAATCTCTGGAACTCTCTGCCACAGAGGGTAGTTGAGGCCAGTTCATTGGCTATATTTAAGAGGGAGTTAGATGTGGCTAAGGGGATCAGGGGGTATGGAGAGAAGGCAGGTATGGGATACTGAGTTGGATGATCAGCCATGATCATATTGAATGACGGTGCAGGCTCGAAGGGCCGAATGGCCTACTCCTGCACCTAATTTCTATGTTTCTATGTTTCTATGTTTAATGAGCAAAAGCTTGCAGAGGTGCCAATACACAATGGGTGCAGGAGTAGGCCATTCGGCCCTTCGATCCAGCACCGCCATTCAATGTGATCATGACTGATCATCCCCAATCAGTACCCCGTTCCTGCCTTCTCCCCATATCCCCTGACTCCGCTATCTTTAAGAGCCCTATCTAGCTCTCTCTTGAAAGCATCCAGAGAACCTGCCTCCACCGCCCTCTGAGGCAGAGAATTCCACAGACTCACCACTCTCTGTGAGAAAAAGTGTTTCCTCGTCTCCGTTCTAAATGGCTTACCCCCTTATTCTTAAACTGTGTGGCCCCTGGTTCTGGACTCCCCAAAACATCGAGAACACGTTTCCTGCCTCTAGCGTGTCCAAACCCTTAACAATCTTATATGTTGCAGCTATGTGTCGACTGTATAAGTATTTAGTTTAGTTTAGAGATACAGCACGGAAACAGGCCCTTCGGCCCATCGAGTCCGCGCCGACCAGCGATCACACGTCCACACTAGTTCTTCAGTATCTCACTTTAGTTTCCTACACACTAGGGGCAATTTCCAGAAGCCAATTAACCTACAAACCTGCACCTCTTTGAAACGTGGGAGGAAACCGGAGCACCCAGAGGAAACCCACGCAGGTCACAGGGAGAACGTGCAAACTCTGCGCAAATAACACTCATAGTCAGGATCGAACCCGGGTCTACTCCTGCACCTATTGTCTATTGTCTAATGACATACTGGGCGGTTCATCCACTGTGGCGATATGGGGAGGTGCTTGCAATTTACATCGCACTTGTGGTGGGCCTCAAAGCAGGAGGAGGGAACGCCCCAACCCCCCCCCCCCACCCCACAACCGCACGTTGGGGGAACAGACCCAGCGGGTCTGCACTTGGTCTAGTAATGTATAGATGTTGCAGTTCCAGGCACAACGTGTAAAGTGCAAATAATTATTGCAAGTGCTAGTTCTTCCAATTTGCCTTGTGAGTATCTTCAGAACAAGATGTTCCTCCAATTGGAACAACCTGAATGTGGCAGCAAGACTTGCGAAATATTTATAAATATAAAAATTAATCTGTTTAGAATATGGAACATACTTTGTGAAACAGAAACTTAGAATACTAGGTCCTCAGAGGTGGACAAAAATGCTGGAGAAACTCAGCGGGTGAGGCAGCATCTATAGAGCGAAGGAAATAGGTGACGTTTCGGGTCGAGACCCTTCTTTAGACTGATGGAGAAGTCCCGCCCCCCACCTCCACATCAGTCTGAAGAAGGGTCTCGACCCGAAACGTCACCTATTCCTTCGTTCTATAGATGCTGCCTCACCCGCTGAGTTTCTCCAGCATTTTTGTCCACGTTCGATTTTTTCAACATCTGCAGTTCTTTCGTAAATAAAAAGTCGTCAGATCATTGAAGAGCTGAGACTCTGCCCGGTATTCCTCTACTGGTGTGTATATGACCAAGACAAGACCCTTTATCCATTCATGGAGTGTGGACATTGTTACCATTGACAGAATTGATTGCCAATATTAGTGAGCTGCCTTCTAAAATCTCCGTGAAGCCTGTTTGAAGGAATGAGGAATATTCTTTGGAACATCTTCATTCCTCCCTCCTTCAGGTCTCAATGTTATTCCCTACAGCATTCTATTTGTTCATGAACGGCTCCGAGGATGTTGGGGGAGTCCAGAACCAGGGGCCAGAGTTTAAGAATAAGGGGCAAGCCATTTAGAACAGAGACGAGGAAACACTTTTTCACACACAGAGTGGTGAGTCTATGGAATTCTCTGCCTCGGAGGGCGGTGGAGGCAGGTTCTCTGGATACTTTCAAGAGAGAGCTAGATTGGGCTCTTAGAGATAGCAGAGTCAGGGGATATGGGGAGAAGGCAGGAACGGGGTACTGATTGTGGATGATCAGCCATGATCACATTGAATGGCAGTGCTGGCTCGAAGGGCCGATTGGCCTACTCCTGCACCTATTGTCTATTGTCTAATATTCCTAATAAACAAATAAATAAATAATCAAAGTCTAAACTTGTTGAACTCCCGCTTCCTCTCTCTTCACCGTTCGATCGTGCGATCTTTGCCCCTTGTCCCACTTAGGAAACCTGAACGGAAACCTCTGGAGACTTTGCGCCCCACCCAAGGTTTCCATGCGGTTCCCGGAGGTTGCAGGTGGTTGCCGGAGGTTGCAGGTAGTGGAAGCAGGTAGGGGGACTGACGAAAACCTCCGGGAACCGCACGGAAACCTTGGGTGGGGCGCAAAGTCTCCAGAGGTTTCCGTTCAGGTTTTCTAAGTGGGACAGGGGCATTAGAATTACACATTAATTCCATCAGTCGTTCCATATTGCTGCTTCTCTTTGTCTACAAATGCCCGTTGCTGAAGCTAGCAGCTGGGAATTTTATTTTTTTGGTACAACATTCCTCTTTATTTTAACTGGGGCATTTGTGCACTTATTTTAAGTCGCGAAAATAGCAGAGCAAGGAATGTCACACAGAGCACCATTGATATCAGCAACAGTCATTTCAGACATTTGATTGGAATTTGTCGGGCTGAGACATTCTAAATTACATTTGGTGTTTCTGCGTTATGATACTTCAAGAATGTTTTGTTATTTGTTGAAACAAAGGCCATGGGGGATTGGTCTGAATGTCCTCTCGTTGAATATGTCGTATTGTCTGACATTTTCCAGAAATGCTGGAAGCGAAACCGCATCCATTTGAACCTTAGATGGACACGTAGTGCTGGAGTAAGTCAACGGATTGGGCAATGTCTCCGGAGGGAAAGGAGGAGGTGATGTTTCGGGGTCGAGACTCTTCTTCATTTGGACATTCACGCAACATTCTCCTGCAGTTATTTGCACGGAAGTCTTTTTTTTTTTTAAATTGTCATTCATCTTTCAATGAAAAATCTGCCAGTTTGCAGTCCGCAGCATGGACTACAAAGGGCGCCCATCGTCACGCATGGTCGCACGCCACAGTCCTGTCTCCAGCCATTAATCCCCCAGACATTTCAGCTCCAAGGCCTCCCACATTCCCCACAGCCATTACTCCAGTCAAGAGTCAAGAGGGTTTTATTGTCATGTGTCCCAGATAGGACCATGACATTCTTGCTTGCTGCAGCACAACACAATATGCCAACATAATACGGAATGGGAGATAACAATCCAGTGTGTCTATAGACCATAATACTAATAATAATAATTTTATTTATAGAGCACTTTAAAAACAAACATAGCTGCAACAAAGTGCTGTACATCACTAATCATTGACAAAAAAGTTAATACACATCAAAAATAACAATCAAAAGAAATAGTAGGAAAAGACAAGTAAAATAAAGAAACATCAAAAACACCACAAACAGAAGCAAAGCCACAGGCATGGTCAAAAGCCAGGGAGTACAAATGTGTTTTAACACTGGATTTGAAGACCATATATACACACAATAAATAAACAGATATCGTGCAATAATAATTATAGACTGTTATTGTTCAGAGTTTGTTTGATGTTGTGTTTAATAGGCTGATGGCTGTTCCTGAACCTGGATGTACCAGATTAGAGACTCCTGTACCTTCTTCCCGATGGCAGCAGAGAGATGAGTGTGTGGCCAGGATGGTGTGGGTCTATGATGGTGCTGGCAGCCTTTTTGAGGCAGCGACTGCGATAGATCCCTTTGATGGTGGGGAGGTCAGAGCCGATGATAGACTGGGCAGTGGTCACAACTTTCTGCTGCCTTCTCCAGAGTTGCGTTAGACTCCAGAGCTAAGAGACGACTTCATCCTCAGATCCTGCTCCACATTTTCAGATCCATTTGTGGACTCACTACCTCTGGAGACTTGAGCTGCACAAAGTGCCAGCATTCCTCCTCTGTCAGTCCTCGACTCAACCCCGTCCTTAATCCCCACTGTTGCCACCTGTGCCTTCAGCTGCCAAGAGCCTAAGCTCTGAAATTCCCCCGCCCCTGAACCTTTCCGTCTCCCTTTCTTGCTCTCGGATACAAATTCAAACCCACAGGCTTGAAGCGCGCACCACCACCTGACTCATTCCTCCCCCCTCTTCCCATCCAATCTTCCCCCTCTCACCTTAAACCTGTGTCCTCTGATATGTTTGAAACATTTAGAAAATATTGAACATATAGCACAGTAAACTTGTTACATGTGACCCGCTGAGTTAAGGGCCAGTTCCACTTGGGCGTCATTTGCACATCATTCACGCGTCATGACGCACGACACGCACGTGATGCGCGCATGGTGCGTGGTGATTCACGGTCGGGCACGGCGCCCCAGGATTTTGGGACGTACAAAATCTTCGTCGGCCATCTGCGGGACGCGCAAATGACGCCCAAGTGTGGCAGGCCCCTTTACTCCAGCATTCTGTGACAAATATTTACACCTATTGCACAGAGTGACTAACCTACCTCCTCTGGCAGCTCGTTCCATATACCCACCACTCTCTGAGTCAATAAGTTGCCTATTAAAGGTGTCTATTAAATCTTGCCCCTCTCACCTGAAACCTGTGTCCTCTGGTTCTCGATTCCCCTATCATAGAAACATAGACAATAGGTGCAGGAGTAGAGGCCATTCAGCCCTTCGAGCCTGCACCATTCGCCATTCAATATGATCATGGCTGATCATCCAACTCAGTATCCTGTACCTGCCTTCTCTCCATACCCACTGATCCATTTAGCCACAAGGGCCACATCTAACTCCCTCTTAAATATAGCCAATGAACTGTGGCCTCAACTACCTTCTGTGTCAGAGAATTCCACAGATTCACCACTCTCTGTGTAAAAAAAGATTTTCTCATCTCGGTCCTAAAAGACTTCCCTCTTATCCTTAAACTGTGACCTCTTTTTCTGGACTTCCCCAAAATCGGGAATAATCTTCCTGCATCTAGCCTGTCCAACCCCTTAAGAATTTTGTAAGTTTCTCTAAGATATCCCTTCAATCTTCAATATTCTAGCGAGTACAAGCCGAGTTTATCCAGTCTTTCCTATCCTATCCTGGGTAAAAATCTATGCTTGTTTACCCGATCTATTCCTCTCATGGTTTTATACATCTCTATAAGATCAACCCTCATCCTCCTGCGCTCCAAGGAATAGAGTTCTAGTCTGGGCAGAGGTCTCTGAGCATCCATGCAATCTATTCCTCTCATGATTTTAAAATGGCTAAAATGGGCGATTGGCTTTTTATTCGATGCCCATTAACTGGGCCTTGCCTTTTCCACAAAAAGAGGAATTCTGGGTTTGTGAACATTCATCGATTTTTCCGTTCCCTGCCAATTTTTAAATGCTTTCAGGACGTGGTTAGAAATAATATGTCTGGGTGGAATAGTTTATGACCGGTGTTTCAGAGCCAGGGGAGACATTGTTCCCAGAATTTATGAACTGAAAATATAATTATTCAAAAGCGAAGGACAAGAATAATGTGAGCAAGATCTAGCTCAAGGTGAAACCAGGTGTACTG
Source organism: Leucoraja erinaceus (assembly GCF_028641065.1). Taxonomy (NCBI): domain Eukaryota; kingdom Metazoa; phylum Chordata; class Chondrichthyes; order Rajiformes; family Rajidae; genus Leucoraja; species Leucoraja erinaceus. Next base: position 35,967,563 of record NC_073397.1, read on the forward strand.
CCACACAATGATGCTGACTAACAAACTAACGTGCATATAATGTCGCTGATTGCCAGCAATCAAGTCACACTTAGTGGGCAATAGACAATAGACAATAGGTGCAGGAGTAGGCCATTCGGCCCTTCGAGCCAGCACCGCCATTCAATGTGATCATGGCTGATCATCCCCAATCAGTACCCCGTTCCTGCCTTCTCCCCATATCCCCTGACTCCGCTATCTTTAAGAGCCCTATCAAGCTCTCTCTTGAAAGTATCCAGAGAACCAGCCTCCACCGCCCTCTGAGGCAGAGAATTCCACAGACTCACAACTCTCTGTGTGAAAAAGTGTTTCCTTGTCTCCGTTCTAAATGGCTCACTCCTTATTCTTAAACTGTGGCCCCTGGTTGAGGACTCCCCCGACATGGGGAACATGTTTCCTGCCTCTAGCGTGTCTGTATGTGATGGGTAGGTGATGTTTTGGGTCGGGACCTTCCTTCCCGCTGCCCTGGTGTAAGACACTCACCGTTACCTCCGTGCTTGACCCCCTAGTGATGTTAGTTTTGAAAACTGAAAAAAAAGATTTTGACATCCTTTCAAAAAAAGTACAAAGTATCAGGGGAATGCAATTGTGCAACAGGAAGTGGATGAAAAATGAGTGCTGGATTCCCGTAATGCGAGAATGCAGACTTCCCTTTATACGTCTGTTGCCACAATGCAGTGTTGAGAGTCGCAAAGTTTGCAGATAGCAATTGAAGTCAGCAGAATCTTAAGAATAAGGGGTAAGCCATTTAGAATGGAGATGAGGAAACACTTTTTCCACACAGAGAGTGGTGAGTCTGTGGAATTCTCTGCCTCTGAGGGCGGTGGAGGCAGGTTCTCTGGATACTTTCAAGAGAGAGTTAGAGAGGGCTTTTAAAGATAGCGGAGTCAGGGGATATGGGGAGAAGGCAGGAACGGGGTACTGATTGGGGATGATCAGCCATGATCACGTTGAATGGCGGTGCTGGCTCGAAGGGCCGAATGGCCTACTCCTGCACCTATTGTCTATTGTCTATAATGCAGTCCATATTGTGTAGGAAAGAACTGCAGATGCTGGTTTTACACGAAGATGGACACAAAATGCTGGAGTAACTCAGCGGGACAGGCATCATCTCCGGAGAGAAGGAATGGCTGACGTTGGGGGTCGAGGCCCCTCTTCTGAATTTGTCCTGCATTTTGTGTCGATCTTCGACCTATTGTAATTCTGTTAATCTTAGATTGTACATAATACGGCCTGTGGTAATATTCTGAAGCCATAATCCAGATGAATATTTAAATGCCATATCAAAGAAAATCTGCTTCATATAAAATATAAATATGACCTGATTTTTGATAAGAGTATAGGAGCAAAGAGGTCTTTCTGCAGTTGTACAGAGCCCTAGTGAGACCACACCTGGAGTATCGTGTGCAGTTTTGGTCCCCTAATTTGAGGATGGACATTCTTGCTGTTGAGGGAGTGCAGCGTAGGTTTACAAGGTTAATTCCCGGGATGGCGGGACTGTCATATGCTGAGAGAATGGAGCGGCTGGGCTTGTACACTCTGGAGTTTAGAAGGATGAGAGGGGATCTTATTGAAACATATTAGATAATTATGGTTTGGACACGCTAGAGACAGGAAACATGTTCCCGATGTTGGGGGAGTCCAGAACCAGTGGCCACAGTTTAAGAATAAAGGGTAAGCCATTTGAAACGGAGACGAGGAAACACTTTTTCTCACTGAGAGTTGTGAGTCTGTGGAATTCTCTGCCTCAGAGGGCGGTGGAGGCCGGATACTTTCAAGAGAGAGTTAGATAGGGCTCTTGAAGATAGCGGAGTCAGGGGATATGGGGAGAAGGCAGGAACGGGGTACTGATTGTGGATGATCAGCCATGATCACATTGAATGGCGGTGCTGGCTTGAAGGGCCGAATGGCCTACTCCTGCACCTATTGTCTATTGTCTATTGATCAAACCCAGTAATCTCACATAGATATGATCAGTCTGAAGAAGGGTCCCGACCCGAAACGTCACCCATTCCTTCTCTCCAGAGATGCTGCCTGTCCCGCTGAGTTACTCCACCATTTTGCGTCAATCTTCGATTAAAATCATCATCTGCAGTTCTTTCCTACACATCCCATATATATATATATTTTTTTTTTTTCCCACACACACACACATATATAGATATAATATTTAGGTTTATATTAACTATTCTTGTACAGAGAGTTTTTAGGAACAGTTAGTTTTAGGACTGTGTTTTAGAACATTGTTATTTTCAGGCAAGCTATGAATTTGGCATGGGACAGGTTGTGAAACACAGGCCACAGCTGATGATTCAGGGACAAAGTGGAGTGTGTTAATGTCAGTTCAATAAACCTTCAACAGAACCAGAAGTAAGTGTGGCTTCAGAAGGGTGTGTTGGCCTGCAGCTTACCGTAAACAAGAAGGAAGCGAGGACAAACCAAGTGAAGGTGAGAAAAGGGAATGGTGCTGGTGGGATGGGCAGAGTAGGATCACGGCTTTGATGGGCGAGAGGGAGGGCAGTGAATCCAAGACGCTGCAGATGATGGGAAGTTGAAATAAACAGCAACATATCCTGGACAAACCAGGAAGTACGTGTGGAGAGAGTTCTGTTTTATTTATTGGTGGACAAAAATGCTGGAGAAACTCAGCGGGTGAGGCAGCATCTATGGAGCGAAGGAATGGGCGACGTTTCCATATACGTTGAGTATAGAAGCTGGGATGTAATGTTAAAATTGTACAAGGCATTGGTGAGACCAAATCTGGAGTATGGGGTACAATTTTGGTCGCCAAATTATAGGAAGGATGTCAACAAAATAGAGAGAGTACAGAGGAGATTTACTAGAATGTTGCCTGGGTTTCAACAACTAAATTACAGAGATAGGTTGAATAAGTTAGGTCTTTATTCTTTGGAGCGCAGAAGGTTAAGGGGGGACCTGATAGAGGTCTTTAAAATGATGAGAGGGATAGACAGAGTTGATGTGGACAAGCTTTTCCCTTTGAGAATAGGGAAGATTCAAACAAGAGGACATGACTTCAGAATTAAGGGACAGAAGTTTAGGGGTAATATGAGGGGGAACTTCTTTACGCAGAGAGTGGTGGCGGTGTGGAATGAGCTCCCAGTGGAAGTGGTGGAGGCAGGTTCATTGGTATCATTTAAAAATAAATTGGATAGGCATATGGATGAGAAGGGAATGGAGGGTTATGGTACGAGTGCAGGCAGGTGGGACTAAGGGGAAAAAAATTTTGTTCGGCATGGACTTGTAGGGCCGAGATGGCCTGTTTCCGTGCTGTAATTGTTATATGGTTATATGGTTATTATATGGTTTCAGGTCGAGACCCTTCTTCAGACTGATGTGCGGGCGGGTGAGGGGGGTGCGGGAACTTGAGGACTTGTTCTTACTAACTGTACCTAAAGTCCGTACTGAACTGGGGAAAAGGGCATTTATTTATGCTGTTCCCTTCGCATGGAACCAGCTGCAGAATGAACTGAAACTTAAGGAGCTGGTTTCTACAAACAGATTTAAATCCCTTCTTAATGCTGTTGAAGCGGGCTCTTCTGTCTGTACATGCGTTGTTTGATGATGTTCTGACTGTGACTCTATTTATATGTGTTCTCTGTTGTTTTTAAATTATTGTCTGTAACTGTGGAACTGTGCTGCTGCCTGTCTTGGCCAGGGCTCTCTTGTAAAAGAGATTTTTAATCTCAATAAGACTTCTCCTGGTTAAATAAAGGTTAAATAACAATAAAGTAAAAAGAAGAAAGGAAGAGGCGGAGACAGTGGTTACCTGCCTCAACCACTACCCCTCCACCACCAGTGTGTTCCAGGCACTCACCACACTCTGCATAAAATAACTTGCTCCGCACATGTCAATAGACAATAGACAATAGGTGCAGGAGTAGAGGCCATTCGGCCCTTGGAGCCAGCACCGCCATTCACCGTGATCATGGCTGATCATCCCCAATCAGTACCCCGTTCCTGCCTTTTCCCCATATCCTCTGACTCCGCTATCTTTAAGAGCTCTATCCAACTCTCTCTTGAAAGCATCCAGAGAATTGGCCTGCACTGCCTTCCTAGGCAGAGAATTCCACCGATTCACAACTCTCTGGATGAAAATGTTTTTCCTCATCTCCGTTCTAAATGACTTACCCCTTATTCTTAAACTGTGGCCCCTGGTTCTGGACTCCCCCAACATCGGGAACATGTTTCCTGCGTCTAGCGTGTCCAAACCCTTAATAATCTTATATGTTTCAATAAGATCCCCTCTCATCCTTCTAAACTCCAGAGCATACAAGCCCAACCGCTCCATTTTCTCAGAATATGTCAGTCCCGCCATCCCGGGAATTAACCTGGTGAACTTATCCTGCACTCCCTCAACAGCAAGAATGTCCTTCCTCAAATTTGGAGACCAAAACTGCCCATAATACTCCAGGTGTGGTCTCACTAGGGCCCTGTACAACTGCAGAAGGACCTCTTTGCCCCTATACCCCTTTAAACTATACATCTTCTTTAAACCTTACCCCTCTCACCTTAAAGCTGCGCCCTCTAATCATTGACATCTCCACCCTGGGTAAAAGGTTCTGACAGCCTGCTCTACCGATGCCTCTCATAAATTCATATATTTCTATCAGACGTCTTTTCAACCTCCTATGTTCCAGAGTAAAGATTTCAAGCTTGTCCAACTTCCCCTTACACCTAATAGCTTCTAATCCGGGCAGTGATCTGTTTTTAACAAAGGCACAAAGCGCTGGAGTAACTCAGTGGGTCAAGCAACATTTCTGGAGAACATGGATAGGGTGACATTTCTGGTCAGGGCCATTCTTCAGACTGGCAAACCCCTCCTGCACCCTCTCCAATTCCTCCACGTCCTTCCCATAATTGGACAACCCGAACTGTGCATGTTACTCCAATTTAACGCAACTTCAATCTTCTCCCAGCCTCTCCAACATCACTTGTGTCACACAGTGGGTGTACGGAACCAGCCGCCAGTGGAGGTAGTGGAGGCAGGGACTATCCCAACATTTGAAGAAACAGCTAGACAGGTACATGGATAGGACAGGTTTGGACCAAACACAGGCAGATGGGACATGTTGGCCGGTGTGGGCAAGTTGGGCTGAAGGGCCTGTTTCCACACTGTATCACTCCGTGTGTTATTCACTCACTAATGGTCTCTGTCTCACCACAAACATTGTACAAGTTCCTAAAACATGCTCGTCTTCGAACTACTCCACCCAGTCACCAACCAGACACTAACTCTGTCTCTTGTAAGAATGAACTGCAGATGCCGGTTTAAATCGGAGGTAGACACAAAATGCCGGAGTAACTCAGTGGGACAGGCAGCATCTCTGGAGAGAAGGAATAACTCTGTCTCTCTCTGTGTGCAGATCCTGACCTGCCGAAATGTTCTGATTTGAACTTAAGGGCCTGTCCCACGAGCACGCGACCTGCATGGGGCGAGCGCGGCCAAACCGGAAGCGGGGGCCGCGCGGAGGTCGTGTGATCCCGTACGAGTTGACGTGAAGTTCGAGCGAAGTTCGCGCGCGTGACGTGTGCATGCCCGTCGAGGCGATGCGTACAGCGTCGAGGCGGCTGCGTGCCGGCAGGCCGTTGCCGCGCGGAATTGTTGAACACTGTCAGTTTTCCGGAGCCCCGCGCGATGTCGGGACCAGCTCCGCACAACTCCATACGGCTCCGGCGATCGAAGTGGGACCGGCCCCGCGAGGCCGTACGACTCAAGCGACCACGTTAGGTCGCGCTTGCCGCATGCAGACTCATGCTGGTAGGACAGGCCCTTTAACATTTGCAATGTGTTTTATTTTTTCCGCCTTTGATTTGCTTCCTAATCTGATGGGAATGTGTTAGATTCAGTTTGGATTTTATGCCCATTTAACTTTGTGCCCCATTGATCCCAAGTGGACTAAAATCAGATTGTGTTGAGCAAGCATTCAACTCAAACCCATCTGTACAGCCAGGCAAATTAGTTTAAGATTCAGGTGGAAAGGTAATTGGAATACCAATGAGGTGTGCTTGAAGTGGTTTCCACTTCATGATAAATCATTCATTAACGCACCCCTGTGTTGGGGTAATGGCCTTGTGTTCCATCAACTTGATCCTTGACTCTCCAGGCTTGAGAATAACAAATGGAAATGAGGACAGCGTTTACCTTATGTTAAAATATTAAACAAAGAGTTGCAGTAAATGCTCTATTAGGATAAACGTGTAACCAGGGAAAGTGCTCATTATTCTCATGAGAGAATTATTTAATGAAAATAAGCAAAACCAGTTATAGAGTCAGAGAGTGTGGAAACAGGCCCTGCGGCCCAACTTGCCCACACCGTATTGGCCAACATGTCCCAGCTACACTAGTCCCACCTGCCTGCCCGCCCTTGGTCCCTATCCCTCCAAACCTGTCAATAGACAATAGACAATAGGTGCAGGAGTATTGAGTCCCTTTGAGTCAGCACCACCATTCAATGTGATCTTGGCTGATCATCCCCAATCAGTACCCCGTTCCTGCCTTCTCCCCATATCCCCTACTCCGCTATCTTTAAGAGCCCTATCTAGCTCTCTCTTGAAAGCATCCAGAGAACCGGCCTCCACCGCCCTCTGAGGCAGAGAATTCCACAGACTCACCACTCTCTGTGAGAAAAAGTGTTTCCTCATCTCCGTTCTAAATGGCTCACTCCTTATTCATAAACTGTGGCCCCTGGTTCTGGACTCCCCCAACATCGGGAACATGTTTCCTGCCTCTAGCGTGTCCAAACCCTTAACAATCTTATATGTTTCAATTAGATCCCCTCTCATCCATGAACCTGTCTAACTGTTTCTTAAATAATGGGACAGTCCCAGCCTCAACTACCTCCTCTGGCAGCTTGTTCCGTAAACCCACCACCCTCTGTGTGAAAATGTTACCCCTCAGATTCCTATTAAAACTCTTCCCCCTCATCGTGAACCTATGTCCTCTGGTCCTCGATTCCCCTTCCCTGGGCAAGAGACTCCGTGTGACTGCCCGATCTATTCCTCTCGTAATTTTGCACTGATCGTGAATGAGTTCAAGTCCAATCTCGCCAATAGTTTGAACTGTGAAAGAAGCTTGCAATGAAAGAGCTGCATACTGCCATTAGCAAACAACAGACGCACAACCCCGAGGCAGCCTTCATTGTTGCGGGTGACTTCAATCACTCCAACCTGAAGACTGTACTGCCCAAATTCCACCAACATGTATCCTTCCCCACTAGAGTAGACAAGACACTGGACAAAGTCTACACCAACATGGCTGAAGCTTACAAAGCCATCCCCCTCCCCCACCTTGGTCAGTCTGATCACGTCTCATTGTTCCTGCTACCTAAGTACTACCCACTCATCAGACGGGTTAAACCAACTGTGAGGACAGTTAAAGTCTGGTCAGAGGAAGCGGACTTCACACTTCAGCAGTGTTTTGGAAACACTGACTGGAAGGCGTTTGCAGCCCAGGCCACCCTTGACTCTCACACGGACATTGATTCCTATACATCCTCTGTTCTGGACTTTATAAACTCCACCATCAATAGTGTCACCTCCCTCAAACAGGTGACCATATACCCGAATCAGAAGCCATGGATGAACAGCGAGGTCAGGCTACTGCTGAAAGCACGGGACACCGCTTTCAGGTCAGGCGATGCTCGAGCCTACAGTTCATCCAGGGCTAACCTGAAGAGGGGCATCAGGAAGGCCAAGCACTGCCATAAGCTCAGGATTGAGGAGCACTTCAACAACAACTCCGACCCCCGACGCATGTGGCAAGGCATCCAGACAATCACGGACTACAGACCCTCCAACATCATCCCCACATCCAGCGACGCCTCCTTCCTTGAGGAGCTTAATCACTTCTATGGCCGCTTCGACAGGGACAATCTAGAGACAGTCTAGAGACAGCCATCAAGGCTGTGCTACCTGCCGATCACCAACCCCTCACACTCACCCCCTACGACGTGTACGTGGCACTGAGTAGGACTAATGCACGTAAGGCTGCTGGCCCTGACGGCATCCCCGGGCGCGTGCTCAGGGCCTGTGCTGCGCAGCTGACAGACGTCTGGACTGACATCTTCAACCTGTCACTTGCCCAAGCAGTTGTCCCCACTTGCCTTAAAGCCACCTCCATCGTGCCAGTGCCAAAACACTCCACTGCGGCAAGCCTCAACGACTTCCGCCCAGTTGCACTTACCCCCATCATCACCAAGTGCTTCGAGAGGCTGGTCCTGGCACACCTCAAAAGCTGCCTACCCCCCACACTGGATCCCTAGCAGTTTGCCTACCGCAAGAACAGGAGTACGGAGGATGCCATCTCAACGGCACTTCACTCCGCCCTCTCCCACCTTGACAACAGAGACACTTATGTAAGAATGCTGTTCATCGATTACAGCTCAGCATTCAACACCATTATTCCATCAAAACTGATCACCAAACTCGGTAACCTGGGCATCGACCCCTCCCTCTGCAACTGGATACTGGACTTTTCTAACCAACAGACCCCCGTCTGTGAGGTTAGACAAGCACACCTCTTCAACCCTCACCCTGAACACCGGCGTTCCTCAGGGCTGTGTGGGCCGAGCCCCCCCCTATACTCCCTCTTCACCTATGACTGCACACCTGTACATGGTACTAACACCATCATCAAGTATGCAGATGATACAACGGTGATTGGCCTCATCAGCAACAACGATGAGCTGGCCTACAGGGAGGAGGTCCAGCACTTAGCAGCATGGTGCGCTGACAACAACCTGGCCCTTAACTCCAAGAAGACCAAGGAGCTCATTGTAGACTTCAGGAAGTCCAGAGGCGGCACGCACACCCCCATCCACATTAACGGGATGGAGGTGGAACGTGTTTCTAGCTTCAGGTTCCTGGGAGTCAACATCTCCGATGACCTCTCTTGGACCCACAATACCTCTACTCTGATCAAGAAGGCTCATCAGCGTCTCTTCTTCCTGAGGAGACTGAAGAAGGTCCATCTGTCTCCTCAGATCCTGGTGAACTTCTACCGCTGCACCATCGAAAGCATCCTTACCAACTGCATCACAGTATGGTATGGCAACTGCTCTGTCTCCGACCGGAAGGCATTGCAGAGGGTGGTGAAAATTGCCCACCGTTCCACGCTCCCCTCCATTGAGTCCGTCCAAAGCAAGCGCTGTCTGCGGAGGGTGCTCAGCATCGCCAAGGACTGCTCTCACCCCAACCATGGACTGTTTACCCTCCTACCATCCGGGAGGCGCCACAGGTCTCTCCGTTGCTGAACCAGCAGGTCGAGGAACAGCTTCTTTCCGGCGGCTGTCACTCTACTAAACAACGTACCTCGGTGACTGCCAATCACCACCCCCCCCCCCCCCCCCCCCCCCCCGGACACTTATTATTATTTTTTTTTTTAATTCAAATCGTTTGCTATGTCGCTCTTCAAGGGAGATGCTAAATGCATTTCGTTGTCTCTGTACTGTACACTGACAATGACAATTAAACTTGAATCTGAATCTGAATCTGAATCTGAATCTGAATCTGAATCTGAATCTGAATCTGGAGGAACGCAGCGGGTCCGGCAGCATCTGTGGAAGGGAACAGAGAGACGGCATTACGGGTGGGGACCCTGGTTTGGGAGATGGTGGCCTGCGGTTTGTTGGTGGGGTCATGGTCAATGGGTAGGTATGAGGAGGTGTCCGAGAGCTGGCGTCTGGCCCCACCTGTCCCACGTGGCCGTTGTTTGCACGTCACGGTGATGGCGCGCGAAGATTTTGTACATCACAAAATTCTGCGACGACACGCGCAGCCGCGCATCACTGCCTATGTCACCACGCACCATGCGTGCGTAATGTGCACCATGCACGCAACACGTGTGTGTCATGCCGCGCGCATCGTGACACGTAAATTATGTCGCTTAAATTACACGCAAATGACGGCCAAGTGGGACAGGCCCTTTACTCAGCGGGTCAGGCAGCATCTCTGGAGGTAATACATAGACAATGTTTTCAATCAGGACCCTTCTACAGCCTGAAATGTTACCTATCCATGTTCTCCACACATCTGCTGCCTGACCTGCAGAGTTACCCCAGCACTGTGTGCCCTTTAGTGTAAAACTGCTCTCTGAATTTCCTTGTTTCGCTCTATCCGAAAGGTATGTTCAATGTTTAGAGCTAGTTGCCTGGATATAGTTTGAGCTGACTTAATAACCTAGTTACTTGATCCTAATAAACACACTCATTATGTTGTGTTTAAGAAGGAACTGCAGATGCTGGAAAATCGAAGGTAGACAAAAGTGCTGGAGAAACTCAGCGGGTGCGGCAGCATCTATGGAGCGAAGGAAATAGGCAACGTTTCGGGCTGTTGCACCCGCTGAGTTTCTCCAGCATTTTTGTCTACCACCATCATGTTAAGGGCCTGTCCCATTTACGTGTCCTCGTGGTTGCGTTGAAGCGCGCAGACATCATATGGCCGCGCGGGGCCGGTCCTATTGAGAAGCGCGAAGGTGTATGGAGTTGTGTGCGACATCGCGCGGGGCTCCGAGATTTTTGTAGCGAACGAAATCTTCGCGCGCCAATGGCCTGTCGCGGAACTGACGGCCAAGGTGGGACCGGCCCAAGACCCTGGCGCGATGCAACGTCTCACCTCCAACAGCAGCAGAAGCGGGCAAACGATCGCCGAGCTCGGCCAGGGGCTCACGGCCATTGCGGTCCGGATCCTCCCCCACTGCTACTCCCAGAGCGGGGCCCCACGCAATGTCGCGCACAACTACATACCCCTCCGCGTTTCTCAGTGGGACCGGCCCCGCGCGGCCACACGATGCCCGTGCGCCTCAACACGACCACGGGGTCGCGTAATTTGCATGCCAAGGACACGTAAGTGGGACAGGCCCTTTATGCTGTCTTGGAGTGCAGCTAAGCCCCTTTGAGAACTACTGCTTGCAAAGTTTACAACTCAGATGTATTCCCTCCAGCTGTTATCAGGCAACTGAACCATCACTATCACCATCACCAACTCGAGAACGGTCCTGAGACCCTCACATTATCTTTATTCTGACTTTTCTGGACTTTATCTTGCATTAAACATTGAGAAGCATTTAGACAGGTACATGGATAGGACAGGTTTAGAGGGATATGGGGCAAACACAGGCAGGTGGCACTAGTGTACACGGGACTGGTGAGCTGAAGGGCCTGTTTTAATGCTGCGTAACTATGTCTATCTTTAATCGGACTTTACTGGTGTCTTGCGCCAAAAGATATACCCTTTATCCTGTATCTGTACACTGGACGGCTTGATTTTAATCACCTACAGTCTCTCCGCTAACTGGATAGCACGTGACTAAAAAGCTTTTCACTGTAACTTGGTGCACGTGACTAAACTAAAGTATAAAAGCTGCCATATCTCTAGGCACTGGAGTTTATTCACCGTATTCACTGCTTGTATTCACTGGAGTTTAGAAGAATGAGGGGGGATCTTATAGAAACATATAGAAACATAGAAACATAGAAATTAGGTGCAGGAGTAGGCCATTCGGCCCTTCGAGCCTGCACCGCCATTCAATATGATCATGGCTGATCATCCAACTCAGTATCCCGTACCTGCCTTCTCTCCATACCCCCTGATCCCCTTAGCCACAAGGGCCACATCTAACTCCCTCTTGAATATAGCCAATGAACTGGCCTCAACTACCCTCTGTGGCAGAGAGTTCCAGAGATTCACCACTCTCTGTGTGAAAAAAGTTCTTCTCATCTCAGTTTTAAAGGATTTCCCCCTTATCCTTAAGCTGTGACCCCTTGTCCTGGACGTCCCCAACATCGGGAACAATCTTCCTGCATCCAGCCTGTCCAACCCCTTAAGAATTTTGTAAGTTTCTATAAGATCCCCTCTCAATCTCCTAAATCCTGCAATATAAAATTATTAAAGGACTGGACAAGCTAGATGCAGAAAAAATGTTCCCAATGTTGGGCGAGTCCAGAACCAGGGGCCACACAGTCTTAGAATATAGGAGAGGTCATTTAAGACTGAGGTGAGAAAAAACTTTTTCAGAATCAGAATCTGAATGAGAATGATTTATTGTCATTGCATGTGTCACATACAACGCAATTACTGTGTCTCTCCATTTAAAAGAACTTCAACATTCACATACTCCCTCCCTCCCTAAACCCACCCATGGATTCACATTTACAT
>NC_073397.1:35982254-35985000 GCF_028641065.1 Leucoraja erinaceus
TGAGTGTGTGTGTGAGAGTGAGTGAGTGTGAGTGTGAGTGTGATGGGCTGTACATTCAAACCGCTGCTTAAAAGAACAACTCTTTAGTCGAGCCGGAGATATTCCGGGCTTTGCATCTTATTGTAATGCACGTTCCCCCTTTTTCTCTCATCGTTCTGCAGTTTTAATACACATTGCAGGACCCCTCTTGCTATTAAATAAAACAAGAATCCACGTGTGATTCGCTGCTGGCAGAGTAACCGGCGCGACTGAGTGTAAAGTGGGTCTCTCCTAGTTACGGATAGTTTAGATGGGCTGAGTGGCCTCCAGCGGTTCGATGAGGTGGGAGAGATGGGTCTTCCTTACACGCGTTGCGATTTCTTTCTGACCGCAGTCGACATCACACACACACACACACCTCCAGGGTCTGAAGAAGGGTCCCGACTCCAAAATCCGTGTTCTCCAGAGAACAGTGTAACAAGGCAGGAACTGCAGGTTTACACCCAAGAAAGACAAAAACAAAGTGCTGGAGTAACAGTCGGGCAGCATCTGTGACTCTGTGGAATTCTCTGCCTCAGAGGGCGGTGGAGGCCGGTTCTCTGGATACTTTCAAGAGAGAGCTAGATAGGGCTCTTAAAGATAGTGGGGTCAGGGGACATGGGGAGAAGGCAGGAACGGGGTACTGATTGGGGATGATCAGCCATTGAATGGCGGTGCTGGCTCGAAGGGCTGAATGGCCTACTCCTGCACCTATTGTCTATTGTCATCTGTGGAGAGAAGGAACGGGTGATGTTTCGGGGTCGAGACCCTTCTCCAGAGATGCTGCCCTCATCTCGCTGAGTTACTCCAGCACTCTGTGTCTTTTCCCCCCCCGCTGCCTGACCTGCTGAGGTCCTCCGGCACTTTGGTTTGACGGGACCTCTGTACAGGTCCTCTGTCGGAGACTCGTGTGTCCTCTGTACATTTTGTCCACATCCTCAGTGGAAAAGCCCAGAGTCTGTAGCCCAGAGCAATGGGGAATCGGAAACCAGAGGACTGGGTGGCTGGGTGGCTGGGTGGGACCATTAATAAGAACCTGAGGGGCTAACCTTCTTTCACAGAGGTTGGTGGGTGTATAGAACAAGCTGCTGGAGGAAGTAGTTGAGGCTGAGACTGCCCCGACGTTTAAGAAACATTTAGACATATTTGGAGGGATATACGGGCCAAACGCGGGCAGGTGGGACTAGTGTAGATGGGACAGGTTGGTCGGTGTGGGCGAGTTGGGCCGAAGGGCCTGTTTCAATAGACAATAGGTGCAGGAGTAGGCCATTCGGCCCTTCGAGCCAGCACCGCCATTCAATGTGATCATGGCTGATCATCCCCAATCAGTACCCCGTTCCTGCCTTCTCCCCATATCCCCTGACTCCGCTATCTTTAAGAGCCCTATCTAGCTCTCTCTTGAAAGTATCCAGAGAACCGGCCACCACCGCCCTCTGAGGCAGAGAATTCCACAGACTCACAGCTCTCTGTGTGGAAAAAGTGTTTCCTCGTCTCCGTTCTAAGTGGCTTACCCCTTAGTCCACTCTGTGTGACTCGATGGAAGGCGAGTGGGTCAGGTTAGGGCACACAACATACTAGTCATTAAACAGCTGAACCTGTGGCAACTGTTCAAAGAATGTTGCTTCCGGTCTGTGGAGGTGGGGAGGGGGGTAAATGTCTCGGTATTTTAATCTCACTCACTCGAAGATATCGGCTAAATTAAACTAACGGAGCAACTTGCCTGTGTGACCAGTGTGTGATCACACAAGGGGACCTCTGCCTCACAAGCACTTGGGTGTATTCTACATCCTTAAAGGGGCACTCATCCATTGCTCACATTATCGGAGTAGAATTAGGCCGTTCGACCCATCTAGTCGACTCTGCCGTTCAATCATGGCTGATCTCTGTCTCCCAATCCCATTTTCCTGCCTTCTCCCCATAGCCCTTGATTCAGATTCAGATTCAATTTTAAATTGTCATTGTCAGTGTACAGTACAGAGACAACAAAATGCATTTAGCATCTCCCTGGAAGAGCGACATAGCAAATGATTTGAATAAATAATAATAAGTGTCGGGGGGTGGGTGGTGATTGGCAGTCACCGAGGTACGTTGTTGAGTAGAGTGACAGCCGCCGGAAAGAAGCTGTTCCTCGACCTGCTGGTTCGGCAACGGAGAGACCTGTAGCGCCTCCCGGATGGTAGGAGGGTAAACAGTCCATGGTTGGGGTGAGAGCAGTCCTTGGCGACGCTGAGCGCCCTCCACAGACAACGCTTGCTTTGGACAGACTCAATGGAGGGGAGCGAGGAACCGGTGATGCGTTGGGCCATTTTCCGTGATACCCGTTCAAGTCAAGAATGTGTCCATCTCTGCCTTAAAAATATCCACTGATTTATAAGCCTGAAAAAGACCCAGTGCTGGGAGTAACTCGCGCGAGTCATGCAGCATCTCTGGAGAATGGTGTGACAGTAACGTTTTGGGTTCAGACCTTTCTTCAGACTGATTGTTCTGAAGCTGGACAAGAGGTGAAGATGGATACTAAATACTGGAGTAACTCGGAGGGTTAACTTTCAGTCTGATGAAGGGTTCCGACCTGAAATGTCACCTAATCTTTTTCTCCAGAGATGCTGCCTGTCCCGCTGAGTTACTCCAGCACTTTGTGTGTATCTTCGGTGTAAACCAGCCTTCAAGCCAGCACCCGCCATTTCAACGTTATCACATGGCTGATCATCCTCAATCATTACCCCGTTCC
>NC_073397.1:35985100-36045100 GCF_028641065.1 Leucoraja erinaceus
TAGGTATCAATAAAGCAAGGTAGTCTGAGACACAATCACCATCAATGACAACTGATCTTGTAGAGAGTTGGGCAAAATGCAGAAAATGGAGCATAGCACCCAGCGTGCCGAACATGGTCCAGCCTGGATTAGATGGCTGCAAGGGCCGGTGTCCTTGCTGCCCAGCTCTATGGCTCCAATGTTGGGGAGTCCAGGGACCAGGGCCACATTTAAGAATAGGGGGTCGCCATTTTAGAACGAGACAGGAAACTCTGGATACTTTCAAGACAGAGCTAGATTGGGCTCTTAAGGGGATTAGGGGGTATGTGAGAGCAGGCAGGTTACAGGATACTGATAGTGGATGATCATATTGAATGGCGGTGCAGGCTCAAGGCCCGAATGGCCTACCTCCTGCAACCTATTTTCTAATGTTTATTGTACTGACATCTTAAACATTTCCATTCATACAATTTACAAAAAGTTGAACTTTAGGAAAAGCATTTTTCTGACAGTTATCAACTATTAATGGAATCACTGCCCCCACATACTTTCCTTGTTTTATATTTGGAGTCACGCTACCTATATGCAGTAAAGAGGGGAATTGACACGGACTTGTTAAAAAATGTTAGTGATCAGGCCGTTTCCAAGTGAGTTCTAACTGTCCCAACACGTCACCCATTCCTTCTCTCCGGAGATGCCGCCTGTCCCGCTGAGTTACTCCAGCATGTTGTGCCTGTCACAGTTTCCAGGGTTGTTTGGGTGTGATAAAATAAGCAGAACAAACCTCAGCACATCTTGAAGGAAGTTGAGGAATGAAAACTTCTCTGTGTAATTGTATGAAAGGGCAGCGCAGCGGGTAGAGCAGCTGCCTCACAGCGCCAGAGACCCGGGTTCCACCCTGACTCCCGGTGCTGTCCGCGCGGAGTTTGCACGTTCTCCCCGTGACCGCGTGGGTTTTCTCCGGGTGCTCCGGTTTCCTCCCACACTCCAAAGACGTGCAGGTTGGTGGGATAATTGGCTTGGGTAAAATTATAATTTGCCCCTAGTGTGTGTGTGGGATAGTGCTAGCGTGCGGGGTGATCGCTGGTCGGCACGGACTCGATGGGCCGAAGGGCCTGTTTCTTTCTAAACGTAACAAAACTAAAACTGAGAAGCAACTATGAACAGGACGGATCCTTCTTCCCTGTGGCTATCAAACTGTACAACTCCTCTCCCTTCTGACATGTGGTAGACTGAGACCGACCCCCCCCCCCCCCCCTCTATCCCGCCCCCTCCCCCCCTCCCCTATCCCGCCCCCTCCCCAATCTTTGCACACCACCCAAGCCTTTGCACTCGTCACTTTAGTTTCACGTCTCATGGATTTTGTGTTTTGTGTATCTTGTGATTTAATGACTATTGGCAGATCCATTCACCTCCTGGGATGAATAAAGTTCTATTGTATTGTATCGTGGAGAAAAACACAGAGTGCTGGAGTAACTCAGCGGGTCAGGCAGCATCTGTGGAGGGAATGGACGGGCGACGTTTCAGGTGGGGAAACCCTTCATAAGTTTGAAGAAGGGGTCCAGACCTGAAACATCTCCTGTCCGTTCCCTCCACAAACGCTGCCTGACCCGCTGAGTTCCTCCAGCACTTTGTGTTTTGTGCTCAGTTATCCAGCACCTGCGGTTCCTTGTGACTCTGGTGAACGTGGATATTTACTTTCAGTTTATGTTTGTGTTTCGGCTTATTATTGTCACATGTACCGAGGTACAGTGAAGGGCCTGCTATCCCCACAGTGCATGCTACACACATGCTATCCGAACAGATCAGATACACCAGATATAAATACAATCGAGTCACTCAAGTACAGCAGGTGGAGCAAAGGGGAAGATACAGAGTGCAGAATATAGTTCTCAGCATTGTAGCACATCAGTTCCACAGACAAAGTCCAATGCCCGCAATGGGGTAGAGGTGAATCAGACAGTACACTAGCTTATGGAAGGACCGTTCA
Organism: Leucoraja erinaceus; assembly: GCF_028641065.1. Classification (NCBI taxonomy): domain Eukaryota; kingdom Metazoa; phylum Chordata; class Chondrichthyes; order Rajiformes; family Rajidae; genus Leucoraja; species Leucoraja erinaceus. The sequence continues at coordinate 35,987,070 of NC_073397.1, forward strand.
GAAGCCTGATAACGGAGGGGAAGAAGCTGTTCCTGAGTTAAGGAAGGCCACAGTTTGGTCATTTAAGTTTGCTGACAGTTTTAGTATTTCAGGACATCCCGTAAATCTTGTTGAGAAGGGTCTCGAGTTGATTGCATTAGTTGAAACAGGGCGTACCACGTGAAGGCGGCGCGACTCTCGTCAGCAGCGGCCTCTGCAGCCCGTCCGCGTTTTTATTATTTTTTTGTCTATGTTTATATGTAGTTTTTGTTATTTTTTGTTGGGGTGTGTGTGTGGGGGGGGGGGGTGGGGTGGGAGGGAGGGGGTAACTTTTAAAATCTCTCCCTGCACTGGTGACCCGACCTTTTTCTTGTCGGGTCTCCGTTGTCGTTGGGGCTGCAATGAGGAGCGGCCTCCAACAGAAGAAGACCGGGGACTCTGGTGCCGACTCACCTCACCGTCGCGGAGCTGGCCGAGTCCGGAGCGGGTGGAGCGGTGGTGGAGCACTGCTGCTGCTGCTGCTGCTGCTGACTCGGAGGCTGCAACTGCGGGTCTGCAGACGGCGGCACCGGGAGCCCGCGGGTCCCTGGAGGGAGACCGCTTTTCAGGGCTCCTGCAACGGCGACTTCTCCCGCCTGAGTTGCGGGGTTGAAGAGCTCCTGGAGCGGGGCCTGACATCACTGCCCCGCGCGGCTTGGAATGGCCGCGGGACTCTGCGAGCGCACGCCGGGGGCTCCAACACCAAGACCCGGTGTGCGACCTCGCACCACCCGGCGTGGCTTTAATGGCCGCGGGACAATCGCCATCGCCAGCCGGGGGCTATGACTTTGACTCTGACATCGGGGGGGGGGAGAGTGCAGTGGAGAGATAAGTTTTTTTTGGCCTTCCATCACAGCGATGTGATGGATGTTTATGTAAAATGTAAATTATGTTGTGTCTCGGGTCTATTTGTTTGTAATGTATGGCTGCAGAAACGGCATTTCGTTTGGACCTCAAGGGGTCCAAATGACAATTAAATTGAATCTTGAATCTTGAATCTTCTGTTGTGCTGAAGCAAAGCAAGAATTTCATTGTCCTATCTGGGACACATGACAAAAAAACTCTCTTGAATCTAGAATCTTGAATCTTGAGATGCTGCCTGTCCCGCTGAGTTACTCCAGCATTTTGTGTAGATCTTTTCTTAAGACAGGGACTGGAACAGACCATTTGACTCATTAAACTGTCTCTATTATGGTCATCTGTGTCAGGGGCCTGACGCTGCAGAATCGTTGTCATTGAACATGGGGACACAGTAACTGAGATGTAGCAAATTGTTGGAACCACAGGCCTCACACTTCAGTTCACTTCCCTCTACAGAGGTTCTTCTTTTTACACAATTTCCCTTTTTAGCTTCTGCACTTCGTAGCTCCGTAGAAAACCAACAAAAAAAAACCTAATCGTGTTCAAGAAGGAACTGCAGATGCTGGAAAATCGAAGGGACGCAAAAATGCTGGAGAAACTCAGCGGGTGCAGCAGCATCTATGGAGCGAAGGAAATAGGTAACGTTTCGGGCCGAAACCCTTTGGGTTTCGACCCGAAACGTTGCCTATTTCCTTTGGGTTTCGGCCCGAAACGTTGCCTATTTCCTTTGGGTTTCGGCCCGAAACGTTGCCTATTTCCTTTGGGTTTCGGCCCGAAACGTTGCCTATTTCCTTTGGGTTTCGGCCCGAAACGTTGCCTATTTCCTTTGGGTTTCGGCCCGAAACTCCAAAGATGCTGCTGCACCCGCTGAGTTTCTCCAAAAAAACATAATCCCTTTTTTAGTGAATTATTTATTTCTCTGTTTCCAAGTTTAAGTACGTGCACATCATCAAAACTCGTTTACAAAAATTCTGAAAGGGAAAATTACTTCTCGGTTTTATGCCGACAATTTTATTCCACGTATCAGCATTTTGCATTTTATTTGAAATTCCACATTGATCAACTTCCTCCAGCTCGATGATGCAGGTGGGATGGGGAAGGCAAGTGGTGAATACTTCCCCACAACAAGGTAGAGGAAACATCACGTTAAGGTGAAGTCTTTGAGGGAAAGAAAGTCGTTCGGCACGGACTTGTAGGGCCGAGATGGTCTGTTTCCGTGCTGTAATTGTTATATGGTTATATGGTTAATGAGCAAAAGCTTGCAGAGGTGCCAATACACAATAGGTGCAGGAGTAGGCCATTCGGCCCTTCGATCCAGCACCGCCATTCAATGTGATCATGGCTGATCATCCCCAATCAGTACCCCGTTCCTGCCTTCTCCCCATATCCCCTGACTCCGCTATCTTTAAGAGCCCTATCTAGCTCTCTCTTGAAAGCATCCAGAGAACCTGCCTCCACCGCCCTCTGAGGCAGAGAATTCCACAAACTCACCACTCTCTGTGAGAAAAAGTGTTTCCTCGTCTCCGTTCTAAATGGCTTACCCCTTATTCATAAACTGTGGCCCCTGGTTCTGGACTCCCCAAAACATCGAGAACACGTTTCCTGCCTCTAGCGTGTCCAAACCCTTAACAATCTTATATGTTGCAGCTATGTGTCGACTGTATAAGTATTTAGTTTAGTTTAGAGATACAGCACGGAAACAGGCCCTTCGGCCCATCGAGTCCGCACCGACCAGCGATCATACGTCCACACTAGTTCTTCAGTATCTCACTTTAGTTTCCTACACACTAGGGGCAATTTCCAGAAGCCAATTAACCTACAAACCTGCACCTCTTTGCAATGTGGGAGGAAATCGGAGCACCCGGAGGAAACCCACGCAGGTCACAGGGAGAACGTGCAAACTCTGCGCAAATAACACTCGTAGTCAGGATGGAACCCGGGTCTACTCCTGCACCTATTGTCTATTGTCTAATGACATACTGGGCGGTTCATCCACTGAGGCGATATGGGGAGGTGCTTGCAATTTACATCGCACTTGTGGTGGGCCTCAAAGCAGGAGGAGGGGAACCCCCCCACCCCCCCCCAACCCCCCCCCCCCCCCCAACCCCCCCCCCCCCAAAACCCCCCCCCCCCCTCCCCCCCCACCAACACCCCCCCCCCCCCCACCCCCCCCCACAACCGCACGTTGGGGGAACAGACCCAGCGGTCTGCACTTGGTCTAGTAATGTATAGATGTTGCAGTTCCAGGCACAACGTGTAAAGTGCAAATAATGATTGCAAGTGCTAGTTCTTCCAATTTGCCTTGTGAGTATCTTCAGAACAAGATGTTCCTCCAATTGGAACAACCTGAATGTGGCAGCAAGACTTGCGAAATATTTATAAATATAAAAATTAATCTGTTTAGAATATGGAACATACTTTGTGAAACAGAAACTTAGAATACTAGGTCCTCAGAGGTGGACAAAAATGCTGGAGAAACTCAGCGGGTGAGGCAGCATCTATAGAACGAAAGAATAGGTGACGTTTCGGGTCGAGACCCTTCTTTAGACTGATGGAGAAGTCCCGCCCCCCACCCCCATATCAGTCTGAAGAAGGGTCTCGACCCGAAACGTCACCTATTCCTTCGTTCTATAGATGCTGCCTCACCCGCTGAGTTTCTCCAGCATTTTTGTCCACGTTCGATTTTTTCAACATCTGCAGTTCTTTCTTAAATAAAAAGTTGTCAGATCATTGAAGAGCTGAGACTCTGCCCGGTATTCCTCTACTGGTGTGTATATGACCAAGACAAGACCCTTTATCCATTCATGGAGTGTGGACATTGTTACCATTGACAGAATTGATTGCCAATATTAGTGAGCTGCCTTCTAAAATCTCCGTGAAGCCTGTTTGAAGGAATGAGGAATATTCTTTGGAACATCTTCATTCATCCCTCCTTCAGGTGTCAATGTTATTCCCTACAACATTCTATTTCTTCATGAACGGCTCCAGGGATGTTGGGGGAGTCCAGAACCAGGGGCCAGAGTTTAAGAATAAGGGGCGAGCCATTTAGAAAAGAGACGAGGAAACACTTTTTCACACAGAGAGTGGTGAGTGTGGAATTCTCTGCCTCAGAGGGCAATGGAGGCAGGTTCTCTGGATACTTTCAAGAGACAGCTAGATAGGGCTCTTAAAGATAGCGCAGTCAGGGGATATGGGGAGAAGGCAGAAACGGGGTACTGATTGTGGATGATCAGCCATGATCACATTGAATGGCGGTGCTGGCTCGAAGGGCCGATTGGCCTAATCCTGCACCTATTGTCTATTGTCTAATATTCCTAATAAACAAATAAATAAATAATCAATGTCTAAACTTGTTGAACTCCCGCTTCCTCTCTCTTCACCGTTCGATCGTGCGATCTTTGCCCCTGTCCCACTTAGGAAACCTGAACGGAAACCTCTGGAGACTTTGCGCCCCACCCAAGGTTTCCGTGCGGTTCCCGAAGGTTGCAGGTGGTTTGCCGGAGGTTGCAGGTAGTGGAAGCAGGTAGGGGGGGGCGACCTGACGAAAACCTCCGGGAACCGCACGGAAACCTTGGGTGGGGCGCAAAGTCTCCAGAGGTTTCCGTTCAGGTTTCCTAAGTGGGGGACAGGGGGCATTAGAATTACACATTAATTCCATCAGTCTTTCCATATTGCTGCTTCTCTTTGTCTACAAATGCCCGTTGCTGAAGCTAGCAGCTGGGAATGGTACAACATTCCTCTTTATTTTAACTGGGGCATTTGTGCACTTATTTTAAGTCGCTAAAATAGCAGAGCAAGGAATGTCACACAGAGCACCATTGATATCAGCAACAGTCATTTCAGACATTTGATTGGAATTCGTCAGGCTGAGACATTCTAACTTACATTTGGTGTTTCTGCGTTATGATACTTCAAGAATGTTTTGTTATTTGTTGAAACAACGGCCATGGGGATTGGTCTGAATGTCCTCTCGTTGAATATGTCGTATTGTCTGACATTTTCCAGAAATGCTGGAAGCGAAACCACATCCATTTGAACCTTAGATGGACACGTAGTGCTGGAGTAAGTCAACGGATTGGGCAATGTCTCTGGAGGGAAAGGAGGAGGTGATGTTTCGAGGTCGAGACTCTTCTTCATTTGGACATTCACGCAACATTCTCCTGCAGTTATTTGCACGGAAGTCTTTTTTTTAAAAACATTGTCATTCGTCTTTCAATGAAAAATCTGCCAGTTTGCAGTCCGCAGCATGGACTACAAAGGGCATCCATCGTCACGCATGGTTGCACGCCGCAGTCCTGTCTCCAGCCATTAATCCCCCAGACATTTCAGCTCCACAGCCTCCCACAGCCATTACTCCAGTCAAGAGTCGAGAGAGTTTTATTGTCATGTGTCCCAGATAGGACCATGACATTCTTGCTTGCTGCAGCACAACACAATATGCCAACATAAAACGGAATGGGAGATAACAATCCAGTGTGTCTATAGACCATAATAATAATAATAATAATTTTATTTATAGAGCACTTTAAAAACAAACATAGCTGCAACAAAGTGCTGTACATCACTAATCATTGACAAAAAAGTTAATACACATCAAAAATAACAATCAAAAGAAATAGTAGGAAAAGACATGTAAAATAAAGAAACATCAAAAACACCACAAACAGAAGCAAAGCCACAGGCATGGTCAAAAGCCAGGGAGTACAAATGTGTTTTAACACTGGATTTGAAGACCATATATACACACAATAAATAAACAGATATCGTGCAATAATAATTATAGACTGTTATTGTTCAGAGTTTGTTTGATGTTGTGTTTAATAGGCTGATGGCTGAGGAAGTAGCTGTTCCTGAACCTGGATGTTCCAGATTAGAGACTCCTGTACCTTCTTCCCAATGGCAGCGGAGAGATGAGTGCGTGGCCAGGATGGTGTGGGTCCTTGATGATGCTGGCAGCCTTTTTGAGACAGCGACTGCGATAGATCCCCTCGATGGTGGGGAGGTCAGAGCCGATGATGGACTGGGCAGTGGTCACAACTTCCTGCTGCATTCTCCAGAGTTGCGTTAGACTCCAGAGCTAAGAGACGACTTCATCCTCAGATCCTGCTCCACATTTTCAGATCCATTTGTGGACTCACTACCTCTGGAGACTTGAGCTGCACAAAGTGCCAGCATTCCTCCTCGACTCAACCCCGTTCTTAATCCCCACTGTTGCCACCTGTGCCTTCAGCTGCCAAGAGCCTAAGCTCTGAAATTCCCCCCCTCGCCCCTGAACCTTTCCGTCTCCCTTTCTTGCTCTCGGATACAAATTCAAACCCACAGGCTTGAAGCGCGCACCACCACCTGACTCATTCCTCCCCCCTCTTCCCATCCAATCTTTCCCCCTCTCACCTTTAACCTGTGTCCTCTGATATGTTTGAAACATTTAAAAAATGTTGAACATATAGCACAGTAAACTTGTTACCTGTGACCCGCTGAATTAAGGGCCTGTCCCACTTGGACGTCATTTGCCCATCATTCACGCGTCATGACGCACGACACGCACGTGATGCGCGCATGGTGCGTGGTGATTCACGGTCGGGCACGGAGCCCCAGAACACCCAAGTGTGGCAGCCCCTTTACTCCAGCATTCTGTGACAAATATCTACACCTATTGCACAGAGTGACTAACCTACCTCCTCTGGCAGCTCGTTCCATATACCCACCACTCTCTGAGTCAATATGTTGCCTATTAAAGGTGTCTATTAAATCTTGCCCCTCTCACCTGAAACCTGTGTCCTCTGGTTCTCGATTCCCCTATCATAGAAACATAGACAATAGGTGCAGGAGTCGAGGCCATTCGGCCCTTCGAGCCTGCACCATTCGCCATTCAATATGATCATGGCTGATCATCCAACTCAGTATCCTATACCTGCCTTCTCTCCATACCCCCTGATCCCTTTAGCCACAAGGGCCACATCTAACTCCCTCTTAAATATAGCCAATGAACTGTGGCCTCAACTACCTTCTGTGTCAGAGAATTCCACAGATTCACCACTCTCTGTGTAAATAATGGTTTTCTCATCTCGGTCCTAGAAGACTTCCCTCTTATCCTTAAACTGTGACTCCTAGTTCTGGACTTCCCCAACATCGGGAATAATCTTCCTGCATCTAGCCTGTCCAATCCCTTAAGAATTTTGTAAGTTTCTATAAGATATCCCCTCAATCTTCTAAATTCTAGCGAGTACAAGCCGAGTTTATCCAGTCTTTCCTATCCTATCCTGGGTAAAAATCTATGCGTGTCTACCCGATCTATTCCGCTCATAGTTTTATACACCTCTATAAGATCAACCCTCATCCTCCTGCGCTCCAAGGAATAGAGTTCTAGTCTGGGCAGAGGTCTCTGAGCATCCATGCAATCTATTCCTCTCATGATTTTAAAATTGGGCTAAAATGGGCGATTGGCTTTTTGTTCGATGCCCATTTACTGGGCCTTGCCTTTTCCACAAAAAGAGGAATTCTGGGTTTGTGAACATTCATCGATTTTCCCGTTCCCTGCCAATTTTTAAATGCTTTCAGGACGTGGTTAGAAATAATATGTCTGGGTGGAATAGTTTATGACCGGTGTTTCAGAGCCAGGGGAGACATTGTTCCCAGAATTTATGAACTGAAAATATAATTATTCAAAAGCGAAGGACAAGAATAATGTGAGCAAGATCTAGCTCAAGGTGAAACCAGGTGTACTGCCACACAATGATGCTGACTAACAAACTAACGTTCATATAATGTCGCTGATTGCCAGCAATCAAGTCACACTTAGTGGGCAATAGACAACAGACAATAGGTGCAGGAGTCGGCCATTCGGCCCTTTGAGCCAGCACCGCCATTCAATGTGATCATGGCTGATCATCCCCAATCAGTACCCCGTTCCTGCCTTCTCCCCATATCCCTGACTCCGCTATTTTTTAAGACCCCTATCTAGCTCTCTCTTGAAAGCGTCCAGAGAACCGGCCTCCACCGCCCTCTGAGGCAGAGAATTCCACAGACTCACCACTCTCTGTGTGAAAAAGTGTTTCCTCGTCTCCGTTCTAAATGGCTCACTCCTTATTCTTAAACTGTGGCCCCTGGTTGAGGACTCCCCCGACATGGGGAACATGTTTCCTGCCTCTAGCGTGTCTGTATGTGATGGGTAGGTGATGTTTTGGGTCGGGACCCTCCTTCCCCTGCCCTGGTGTAAAACACTCACCGTTACCTCCGTGCTTGACCCCTAGTGATGTTAGTTTTGAAAACTGAAAAAAAAGATTTTGACATCCTTTCAAAAAAAGTACAAAGTATCAGGGGAATGCAATTGTGCAACAGGAAGTGGATGAAAAACTAGTGCTGGATTCCCGTAATGCGAGAATGCAGACTTCCCTTTATACGTCTGTTGCCACAATGCAGTGTTGAGAGTCGCAAAGTTTGCAGATAGCAATTGAAGTCAGCAGAATTTTAAGAATAAGGGGTAAGCCATTTAGAATGGAGATGAGGAAACACTTTTTCCACACAGAGAGTGGTGAGTCTGTGGAATTCTCTGCCTCTGAGGGGGGTGGAGGCCTGTTCTCTGGATACTTTCAAGAGAGAGTTAGATAGGTTTTTTAAAGATAGCGGATTCAGGGGATATGGGGAGAAGGCAGGAACGGGGTACTGATTGTGGATGATCAGCCATGATCACATTGAATGGCGGTGCTGGCTCGAAGGGCCGAATGGCCTACTCCTGCACCTATTGTTTATTGTCCATAATGCAGTCCATATTGTGTAGGAAAGAACTGCAGATGCTGGTTTTACCCGAAGATGGACATAAAATGCTGGAGTAACTCAGCGGGACAGGCATCGTCCCTGTCCCGAAGAAACCAAACCCAGCCTGCCATAATGACTTTCGACCAGTGGCCCTAACACCCATTGTAATGAAGTGTTTTGAGCGACTAGTTATGCAGCACATCAAAAATAGTCTACCTGCCGACCTAGACCCACTGCAGTTCGCCTACAGAGCCAACCGATCCACAGAGGACGCAGTCGCAACAACACTGAACCTCATACTGTCACATCTCGATCGGAAAAATACCTATGCCAGGATCCTCTTCATAGACTTCAGGTCTGCTTTTCAATACAATCATTCCGCAGCAGCTGGTGGAGAAGTTGGAGCTGTTGGGGGTTGATGCTGGCACATGCAACTGGGTCCTGAACTTTCTGTCGCAACGGCAGCAGACAGTCAGGGTGGGCAGTAGGACATCAAAAACCATAGCCGTGAGCACTGGCTCACCCCAAGGCTGTGTTCTAAGCCCCCTTCTGTTTAGTCTGCTGACACACGACTGTACTGCCAGACTCAATAACAACTTCATCAACAAGTTCGCTCATGACACAACAGTGGTGGGTCTCATCAGTGACAATGATGAATCGGCGTACAGGATGGAGGTGGAGCTGCTCACAGGTTGGTGCAAATCCCACAACCTCATTCTTAACGTGGGAAAAACTAAGGAGATGGTGGTTGACTTCAGGAGGGCGGGGAAACATCACCATACACCTCTGCACATCGACGGAGCTGATGTGGAAAGGGTCAGCAGCATGAAGTTCCTAGGACTACATCTGTCTGATGACCTGACGTCCACGGCCAACACCACAGCTCTGGTCAAGAGAGCCCAGCAGCGACTTCACCCCCTCCGAAGACTACGTAAAGCAGGTCTCCCCACTACACACCTACGGACTTTTTATAGGGGGACAATCGAGAGCACATTGACCTACGGCATCACTTCCTGGTTCGGGAGCTGCAAGGCGTACGAACGGCACCAACTGGACAGGATAGTGAAGACCGCCAGCAGGATTATTGGTGCTCCACTCCCCTCCCCTTCCTGCTGGACATATACAGGAAGAGATGTATCAGCAGAGCCATCTCCATCATCAAAGACCCTTACCACCCATCACATTACATTTTCTCCATCCTGCCATCTGGGAAGAGGTACAGGAGCATTAGCTGCAAAACCAGCAGGATGCTCCTCAGCTTCTTCCCACAGGCTATAAGACTGATAAACGGACTTTGCCCCCTGCCAAGTATCGCGCACAAACCCCCACACTGCAGCAGAGCCACTGTCGTGCCGCTGCCGATTGGAACGCCTGTTGAATGTTTAGTAGAGTGTTAAATTTGTTCATGATACATGTATTTTTTATTTCTATTTATTTTTAATGCACACTGAATGGACACTGGTTGAGCAACGTTTTTTTGTTTCCTCTGGGTATGTGAATACTCAGGAAATGACAATAAAGATATACAATACAATACAATACAATCTCCGGAGAGAAGGAATGGGTGACGTTGGGGGTCGAGGCCCCTCTTCTGAATTTGACCTGCATTTTGTGTCGATCTTCGACCTATTGTAACTCTGTTATACTTCAGCTAATCTTAGATTGTACATAATACGGCCTGTGGTAATATTCTGAAGCCATAATCCAGATGAATATTTAAATGCCATATCAAAGAAAATCTGCTTCATATAAAATATAAATATGACCTGATTTCTGATAAGACTATAGGAGCAAAGATGTCTTTCTGCAGTTGTACAGGGCCCTAGTGAGACCACACCTGGAGTATTGTGTACAGTGTTGGTCCCCTAATTTGAGGATGGACATTCTTGCTATTGAGGGAGTGCAGTGCAGGTTTACAAGGTTAATTCCCGGGATGTCGGGACTGTCATATGCTGAGAGAACGGAGCGGCTGGGCTTGTACACTATGGAGTTTAGAAGGATGAGAGGGAATCTTATTGAAACATATTAGATAATTAAGGGTTTGGACACGATAGAGGCAGGAAACATGTTCCCGATGTTGGGGAGTCCACAACCAGGGGCCACAGTTTAAGAATAAAGGGTAAGCCATTTGAAACGGAGACGAGGAAACACTTTTTCTCACTGAGAGTTGTGAGTCTGTGGAATTCTCTGCCTCAGAGGGCGGTGGAGGCCGGATACTTTCAAGAGAGAGTTAGATAGGGCTCTTGAAGATAGCGGAGTCAGGGGATATGGGGAGAAGGCAGGAACAGGGTACTGATTGTGGATGATCAGCCATGATCACATTGAATGGCGGTGCTGGCTTGAAGGGCCGAATGGCCTACTCCTGCACCTATTGTCTATTGTCTATTGATCAAACCCAGTAATCTCATATAGATATGATCAGTCTGAAGAAGGGTCCCGACCCGAAACGTCACCCATTCCTTCTCTCCAGAGATGCTGCCTGTCCCGCTGAGTTACTCCACCATTTTGCGTCAATCTTCGATTAAAATCATCATCTGCAGTTCTTTCCTACACATCCCATATATATATTTTTTTTTTTCCCCCACACACACACACACACATATATAGATATAATATTTAGGTTTATATTAACTATTCTTGTACAGAGAGCTTTTAGGAACAGTTAGTTTTAGTACTGTGTTTTAGAACATTGTTATTTTCAGGCAAGCTATGAATTTGGCATGGGACAGGTTGTGAAACACAGGGCACAGCTGATGATTCAGGGACAAAGTGGAGCGTGTTAATGTCAGTTCAATAAACCTTCAACAGAACCAGAAGTAAGTGTGGCTTCAGAAGGGTGTGCTGGCCTGCAGCTTACCGTAAACAAGAAGAAAGCGAGGACAAACCAAGTGAAGGTGAGAAAGGGAAAGGTGCTGGTGGGATGGGCAGAGTGGGATCAAGGCTTTGATGGGCAAGAGGGAGGGCCGTGAATCCAAGACGCTGCAGATGATGGGAAGTTGAAATAAACAGCAACATATCCTGGACAAACCAGGAAGTACGTGTGGAGAGAGTTGTGTTTTATTTATTGGTGGACAAAAATGCTGGAGAAACTCAGCAGGTGAGGCAGCATCTATGGAGCGAAGGAATGGGCAACGTTTCAGGTCGAGACCCTTCTTCAGACTGATGTGCGGGTGGGGGAGGGGGGTGCGGGAACTTGAGGACTTGTTCTTACTAACTGTACCTAAAGTCTGTACTGAACTGGGGGAAAGGGCATTTAGTTATGCTGTTCCCTTCGCATGGAACCAGCTGCAGAATGAACTGAAACTTAAGGAGCTGGTTTCTACAAACAGATTTAAATCCCTTCTTAATGATGTTGAAGCGGGCTCTTCTGTCTGTACATGCTTTGTTTGATGATGTTCTGACTGTGACTCTATTTATATGTGTTCTCTGTTGTTTTTAAATTATTGTCTGTAACTGTGGAACTGTGCTGCTGCCTGTCTTGGCCAGGGCTCTCTTGTAAAATAGATTTTTAATCTCAATGAGACTTCTCCTGGTTAAATAAAGGTTAAATAACAATAAAGTAAAAAGAAAAAAGGAAGAGGCGGAGACAGTGGTTACCTGCTTCAACCACTACCCCACCACCGCCAGTGTGTTCCAGGCACTTACCACACTCTGCATAAAATAACTTGCTCCGCACATCCCAATAGACAATAGACAATAGGTGCAAGAGTAGAGGCCATTCGGCCCTTGGAGCCAGCACCGCCATTCACCGTGATCATGGCTGATCATCCCCAATCAGTACCCTGTTCCTGCCTTTCCCCCATATCCTCTGACTCCGCTATCTTTAAGAGCTCTATCCAACTCTCTCTTGAAAGCATCCAGAGAATTGGCCTGCACTGCCTTCCTAGGCAGAGAATTCCACCGATTCACAACTCTCTGGATGAAAATGTTTTTCCTCATCTCCGTTCTAAATGACTTACCCCTTATTCTTAAACTGTGGCCCCTGGTTCTGGACTCCCCCAACATCGGGAACATGTTTCCTGCGTCTAGCGTGTCCAAACCCTTAATAATCTTATATGTTTCAATAAGATACCCTCTCATCCTTCTAAACTCCAGAGCATGCAAGCCCAACCGCTCCATTTTCTCAGAATATGCCAGTCCCGCCATCCCGGGAATTAACCTGGTGAACTTATGCTGCACTCCCTAAATAGCAAGAATGTCCTTCCTCAAATTTGGAGACCAAAACTGCAAACAATACTCCAGGTGTGGTCTCACTAGGGCTCTGTACAACTGCAGAAGGACCTCTTTGCCCCTATACCCCTTTAAACTATACATCTTCTTTAAACCTTACCCCTCTCACCTTAAAGCTGCGCCCTCTAATCATTGACATCTCCACCCTGGGTAAATAAAAGGTTCTGTCAGCCTGCTCTACCGATGCCTCTCATAAATTCATATATTTCTATCAGGCGTCTTTTCAACCTCCTTTGTTCCAGAGTAAAGATTTCAAGCTTGTCCAACTTCCCCTTACACCTAATAGCTTCTAATCCGGGCAGTGATCTGTTTTTAACAAAGGCACAAAGCGCTGGAGTAACTGAGTGGGTCAAGCAACATTTCTGGTGAACATGGATAGGGTGACATTTCTGGTCAGGGCCATTCTTCAGACTGGCAAACCCTTCCTGCACCCTCTCCAATTCCTCCACGTCCTTCCCATAATTGGACAACCCGAACTGTGCATGTTACTCCAATTTAACGCAACTTCAATCTTCTCACAGCCTCTCCCACATCACTTGTGTCACACAGTGGGTGTACGGAACCATTCGCCAGAGGAGATAGTGGAGGCAGGGACTATCCCAACATTTGAAGGAACAGCTAGACAGGTACATGGATAGGACAGGTTTGGAGGGATATGGACCAAACGCGGGCAGTGGCTGGGACATGATGGCCGGTGTGGGCAAGTTGGGCTGAAGGGCCTGTTTCCACACTGTATCACTCCGTGTGTTATTCACTCACTAATGGTCTCTGTCTCACCACAAACATTGTACAAGTTCCTAAAACATGCTGGTCTTCGAGCTACTCCACCCAGTCACCAACCAGACACTAACTCTGTCTCTTGTAGGAAGGAACTGCAGATGCTGGTTTAAATCGAAGGTAGACACAAAATGCCGGAGTAACTCAGTGGGACAGGCAGCATCTCTGGAGAGAAGGAATAACTCTGTCTCTCTCTGTGTGCAGATCCTGACCTGCCGAATGTTTCCCGAATGTTCTGATTTGAACTTAAGGGCCTGTCCCACGAGCACGCGACCTGCATGGGGCGAGCGCGGCCAAACCGGAAGCGGGGGCCGCGCGGAGGTCGTGTACAAGTTGACGTGAAGTTCGAGCGAAGTTCGCGCGTGACGTGTGTATGCCCGCCGAGGCGGTGCGTACAGCGTCGAGGCGGCTGCGTGCCGGCAGGCCGTTGCCGCGCAGAATTTTTGAACACTGTCAGTTTTTCGGAGCCCCGCGCGATGTCGGGACCAGCTCCGCACAACTCCATACGGCTCCGGCGATCGAAGTGGGACCGGCCCCGCGAGGCCGTACGACTCAAGCGACCACGTTAGGTCGCGCTTGCCGCATGCAGTCTCATGCTGGTAGGACAGGCCCTTTAACATTTGCAATGTGTTTTTATTTTTTCCGCCTTTGATTTGCTTCCTAATCTGATGGGAATATGTTAGATTCAGTTTGGATTTTATGCCCATTTAACTTTGTGCCCCATTGATCCCAAGTGGACTAAAATCAGATTGTGTTGAGCAAGCATTCAACTCAAACCCATCTGTACAGCCAGGCAAATTAGTTTAAGATTCAGGTGGAAAGGTAATTGGAATACCAATGAGGTGTGCTTGAAGTGGTTTCCACTTCATGATAAATCATTCATTAACGCACCCCTGTGTTGGGGTAATGGCCTTGTGTTCCATCAACTTGATCCTTGACTCTCCAGGCTTGAGAATAACAAATGGAAATGAGGACAGCGTTTACCTTATGTTAAAATATTAAACAAAGAGTTGCAGTAAATGCTCTATTAGGATAAACGTGTAACCAGGGAAAGTGCTCATTATTCTCATGAGAGAATTATTTAATGAAAATAAGCAAAACCAGTTATAGAGTCAGATAGTGTGGAAACAGGCCCTTCGGCCCAACTTGCCCACACCATATTGGCCAACATGTCCCAGCTACACTAGTCCCACCTGCCTGCCCGCCCTTGGTCCATATCCCTCCAAACCCGTCAATAGACAATAGACAATAGGTGCAGGAGTATTGAGTCCCTTTGAGTCAGCACCACCATTCAATGTGATCTTGGCTGATCATCCCCAATCAGTACCCTGTTCCTGCCTTCTCCCCATATCCCCTACTCCGCTATCTTTAAGAGCCCTATCTAGCTCTCTCTTGAAAGTATCCAGAGAACCGGCCTCCACCGCCCTCTGAGGCAGAGAATTCCACAGACTCACAACTCTCTGTGAGAAAAAGTGTTTCCTCATCTCCGTTCTAAATGGCTTACCCCTTATTCTTAAACTGTGGCCCCTGGTTCTGGACTCCCCCAACATCGGGAACATGTTTCCTGCCTCTAGCGTGTCCAAACCCTTAACAATCTTATATGTTTCAAAAAGATCCCCTCTCATCCATGAACCTGTTTAACTGTTTCTTAAACGATGGGACAGTCCCAGCCTCAACTACCTCCTCTGGCAGCTTGTTCCGTACACCAACCACCGTCTGTGTGAAAATGTTACCCCTCAGATTCCTATTAAAACTCTTCCCCCTCATCATGAACCTATGTCCTCTGGTCCTCGATTCCCCTTCCCTGGGCAAGAGACTCTGTGCGACTGCCCGATCTATTCCTCTCGTGATTTTGCACTGATCGTGAATGAGTTCAAGTCCAATCTCGCCAATAGTTTGAACTGTGAAAGAAGGGGCTGGAAGAACTCAGCGGGTCCGGCAGCATCTGTGGAAGGGAACGGAGAGACGGCATTACGGGAGGGGACCCTGGTTTGGGAGATGGTGGCCTGCAGTTTGTTGGTGGGGTCATGGTCAATGGGTAGGTATGAGGAGGTGTCCGAGAGCTGGCGTCTGGACCCACCTGTCCCACGTGGCCGTTGTTTGCACGTCACGGTGATGGCGCGCGAAGATTTTGTACATCACAAAATTCTGCGATGACACGCGCAGCCGCGCATCACTACCTATGTCATCACGCACCATGCGTGTGTAATGTGCACCATGCACGCAACACGTGTGTGTCACACCGCGCGTATCGTGACACGTAAATTATGTCGCTTAAATTACACGCAAATGACGGCCAAGTGGGACAGGCCCTTTACTCAGCGGGTCAGGCAGCATCTCTGGAGGTAATACATAGACAATGTTTTCAATCAGGACCCTTCTACAGCCTGAAATGTTACCTATCCATGTTCTCCACACATCTGCTGCCTGACCTGCAGAGTTACTCCAGCACTGTGTGTTCTTTAGTGTAAAACTGCTCTCTGAATTTCCTTGTTTCGCTCTATCCGAAAGGTATGTTCAATGTTTAGAGCTAGTTGCCTGGATATAGTTTGAGCTGACTTAATAACCTAGTTACTTGATCCTAATAAACACACTCATCATGTTGTGTTTAAGAAGGAACTGCAGATGCTGGAAAATCGAAGGTAGACAAAAATGCTGGAGAAACTCAGCGGGTGCAGCAGCATCTATGGAGCGAAGGAAATAGGCAACGTTTCGGGCTGTTGCACCCACTGAGTTTCTCCAGCATTTTTGTCTACCACCATCATGTTACTGCTACTCCCAGAGCGGGGCCCCACGCAATGTCGCGCACAACTACATACCCCTCCGCGTTTCTCAGTGGGACCGGCCCCGCGCGGCCACACGATGCCCGTGCGCCTCAACACGACCACGGGGTCGCGTAATTTGCGTGCCAAGGACACGTAAGTGGGACAGGCCCTTTATGCTGTCTTGGAGTGCAGCTAAGCCCCTTTGAGAACTACTGCTTGCAAAGTTTACAACTCAGATGTATTCCCTCCAGCTGTTATCAGGCAACCGAACCATCCTATCACCATCACCAACTCGAGAACGGTCCTGAGACCCTCACATTATCTTTATTTTGACTTTTCTGGACTTTATCTTGCATTAAACATTGAGAAGCATTTAGACAGGTACATGGATAGGACAGGTTTAGAGGGATATGGACCAAACACAGGCAGGTGGCACTAGTGTACACGGGACTGGTGAGCTGAAGGGCCTGTTTCAATGCTGCATAACTCTTTGTCTATCTTTAATCGGACTTTACTGGTGTCTTGCGCCAAAAGATATACCCTTTATCCTGTATCTGTACACTGGACGGCTTGATTTTAATCACCTACAGTCTCTCCGCTAACTGGATAGCACGTGACTTAAAAGCTTTTCACTGTAACTTGGTACACGTGACTAAACTAAAGTATAAAAGCTGCCATATCTCTAGGCACTGGAGTTTAGTCACCGTATTCACTGCTTGTATTCACTGGAGTTTAGAAGAATGAGGGGGGATCTTATAGAAACATATAGAAACATAGAAACATAGAAATTAGGTGCAGGAGTAGGCCATTTGGCCCTTCGAGCCTGCACCGCCATTCAATATGATCATGGCTGATCATCCAACTCAGTATCCCGTACCTGCCTTCTCTCCATACCCCCTGATCCCCTTAGCCACAAGGGCCACATCTAACTCCCACTTGAATATAGCCAATGAACTGGCCTCAACTACCCTCTGTGGCAGAGAGTTCCAGAGATTCACCACTCTCTGTGTGAAAAAAGTTCTTCTCATCTCGCTTTTAAAGGATTTCCCCCTTATCCTTAAGCTGTGACCCCTTGTCCTGGACTTCCCCAACATCGGGAACAATCTTCCTTCATCCAGCCTGTCCAACCCCTTAAGAATTTTGTAAGTTTCTATAAGATCCCCTCTCAATCTCCTAAATTCTGCAATATAAAATTATTAAAGGACTGGACAAGCTAGATGCAGAAAAAATGTTCCCAATGTTGGGCGAGTCCAGAACCAGGGGCCACACAGTCTTAGAATATAGGAGAGGTCATTTAAGACTGAGGTGAGAAAAAACGTTTTCAGAATCAGAATGAGAATGAGAATGCTTTAGTGTCATTGCATGTGTCACATACAACGTGATTACTGTGTCTCTCCATTTAAAAGAACTTCAACATTCACATACTCCCTCCCTCCCTAAACCCACCCATGGATTCACATTTACATAAATTACACTCTCTTTCCCCCCCCCCCCCCCCCCCCCCCTTCCCCATAACCCGCTCCCGAAACAGAGTTCAGTTCCAAGATTGCTGATGGGTAAAAGCTGTTCTTGAGTCTGGCAGTGCGTGACTTTAGCGACCTGTACCTTTTTTTCCTGAGGGCAGCAGTGTGAAAAGGTGGTGACAAGGATGTGTAATGTCTTTCACGATATTACAGGTCCTGCTGCGGCATCTGGAGTGGTAAATGTCCTCCAGATGGGGCAGGGGGAGTCCAATGATACCCTGGGCAGTTTTTTTATCACCCTCTGGAGAGCTGCTCTGTCAGCTGCTGAACAGTTCCCAAACCAGGCAGTTGTGCAGTAAGTCAGTATGCTTGGTTTGAAGGGTTTCGGCCCGAAACGTTGCCTATTTCCTTCGCTCCATAGATGCTGCTGCACCCGCTGAGTTTCTCCAGCTTTTTTGTGTAACCTTCGATTCTCCAGCATCTGCAGTTCCCTCTTAAACACAGGTCAGTATGCTTTCTACCGAACAGCGGTAGAAAGACTCCAGCAGTTTAGCAGACCGATGGTCCTTCCTCAGTGTTCTGAGGAAGTAAAGTCTCTGTTGCACCTTTTGTGCAACTACAGCAGAGTTCACAGACCATTTAAGACCCTCATTGATGCTGATCCCCAGAAATTTAAAACTAGGCGCCCTCTCCACCTCCTCGCCCCCTATCTCCAGTGGCCTGAGCTCCAGAGAGTTGTGAATTTATGGAATTCCCCGCCACAGAGGGCAATGGAGGCCAAGTCACTGGATGGATTTAAGAGAGAGTTGGATAGAGCTCTAGGGGCTAGTGGAGTCAAGGGATATGGGGCGAAGGCAGGCACGGGTTATTGATTGGGAACGATCAGCCATGATCACATTGAATGGCGGTGCTGGCTCGAAGGGCCGAATGGCCTCCTCCTCCACCTATTGTCTATGTTTCTATGTTTCTAATATCCAGTGTTTAGATCCTAGAAGCATTCACAGAAATGCACCTCGTTCAAATTCCCATGTCTGTTGTCTCATGCAGGAGACGGCTGGTATCATGTGTAGGAAGGAACTGCAGATGCTGGTTTAAATCGAAGATAGACACAAAGTGCTGGAGTAACTCAGCGGGGCAGACAGCATCTCTGGAGAGAAGGAATGGGCGACGTTTCTTCAGGAGCTGGTGTAGATGGTCGGGGACAGACAGTGGACATTGGACAATCCCGGAGTTGGTCACGGAGTGGAGGGGGAGAGGGAGGGTTGTTATATCAGCATTTGCTGCCCGGGGCCATGTTTACACATCTATAGGCAGTCAGCAGCCCATCATACAGGAGGGGGGGGGGGGGGTGAATGTGTGTGGGTGTGTTTGCGTGTGTGTGTGTGAGTGTGGGTGTATGTGTGTGAGAGTGTTAGTGAGTGTGTGAGTGTGAATGTGTGTGAGTGTGTGTGAGTGTGTGTGAGTGTGAATGTGTGTGTATGTGTGTGAGAGAGTGAGTGAGTGTGTGTGTGTGGGTGTGTGAGTGTGAATGTGGGGTATGTGTGAGTGTGTGTGTGGGTGTATGTGTGTGAGTATGTGTGTGTGTGTGAGTGTGTGGGTGTATGTGTGTTGGTGTGTGTGTGTGTGTGTGTGTGTGTGTGTGTGTGTGTGTGTGTGTGTGTGTGTGTGTGTGTGTGTGTGTGTGTGTGTGTGTGTGTGTGTGTGTGTGTGTGTGGGTGTATGTGTGTGTGTGTGTGTGTGTGTGTGAGTGAGTGTGTGAGTGTGAATGTGGGGTGTGGGTGTGTGTGAGTGTATGTGTGTGGGTGTGAGTGTGGGGTAACTGTGTGTGGGTGTGAGTGTGTGAGTGCGAGTGAGTGTGTATGGGTGTGTCCCACACTCCGGGCGACGTGTGGGTGAGACACCGCCCCGTCACCTCGCCGAACACCAATCCCCAGCCACACACACACACACGGAGCAGGAAATAGGTCAGTAATGTAAGCAGTGACCAGGCAACTAGCCGCAG
Organism: Leucoraja erinaceus; assembly: GCF_028641065.1. Classification (NCBI taxonomy): domain Eukaryota; kingdom Metazoa; phylum Chordata; class Chondrichthyes; order Rajiformes; family Rajidae; genus Leucoraja; species Leucoraja erinaceus. The sequence goes on from NC_073397.1 coordinate 36,006,941, forward strand.
CCGCCCGCCCGCAGCCGTAACTATGGGATCTGACACCGCTGTTTAACCCGGGGAAGAGGCTGAGACTGAGACCAGCCGGCGTTCTGGTGGCTGGAGAATTTGTTGGACGATTTAATTCCTACTTTGTGCAAGAGACCACCTCAGGAGACAGACAGACGGACAGACAGACGGAGGAGAGAAAGCAGAGAGAGAGAGGTATGTGTCTGGGTTGAAGGCAGATTCGCTGGGAGCTGCCTGCGCTTGGTGCGGTGGTACTTTGTGACTATTTGTGCCTTCAGTGAATGGTTAGCATTGCACTAGAGTGAGTGTGTGTGTGAGTGAGAGTGTGTGAATGTGAGTGTGAGTGTATGTGAGTGTATGTGAGTGTGTGTGAGTGAGTGTGTGTGAGTGTGTGTGTGTGTGTGTGTGAGTGTGAGTGTGTGTGTGAGTGTGAATGTGAGTGTGATGGGCTGTACATTCAACCGCTGCTTTAAAAGAACAACTCTTTAGTCGAGCTGGAGGCACTCCGGGCTTTGCATCTTATTGTAATGCACGTCCCCCCGTTTTTCTCTCATCGTTCTGCAGTTTTAATACACATTGCAGGACCCCTCTTGCTATTAAATAAAACAAGAATCCACGTGTGATTCGCTGTTGGCAGAATAACCGGCGCGACTGAGTGTAAAGTGGGTCTCTCCTAGTTACGGATAGTTTAGATGGGCTGAGTGGCCTCCAGCGGTTCGATGAGGTGGGAGAGATGGGTCTTGTAAACGCGCTGCGATTTCTTTCTGACCGCAGTCGACATCACACACACACACACACCTCCAGGGTCTGAAGAAGGGTCCCGACTCCAAAATCCGTGTTCTCCAGAGAACAGTGTAACAAGGCAGGAACTGCAGGTTTATACCCAAGAAAGACAAAAAACAAAGTGCTGGAGTAACAGTCGGGCAACATCTGTGACTCTGTGGAATTCTCTGCCTCAGAGGGCGGTGGAGGCCAGTTCTCTGGATACTTTCAAGAGAGAGCTAGATAGGGCTCTTAAAGATAGTGGAGTCAGGGGGTATGGGGAGAAGGCAGGAACCGGGTACTGATTGGGGATGATCAGCCATTGAATGGCGGTGCTGGCTCGAAGGGCTGAATGGCCTACTCCTGCACCTATTGTCTATTGTCATCTGTGGAGAGAAGGAACGGGTGACGTTTCGGGGTCGAGACCCTTCTCCAGAGATGCTGCCCTCATCTCGCTGAGTTACTCCAGCACTCTGTGTCTTTTTTTCCCCCCTGCTGCCTGACCTGCTGAGGTCCTGCGGCACTTTGGTTTGACGGGACCTCTGTACAGGTCCTCTGTCGGAGACTCGTGTGTCCTCTGTACATTTTGTCCACATCCTCAGTGGAAAAGCCCAGAGTCTGTAGCCCAGAGTAATGGGGAATCGAGAACCAGAGGACATAGGTACTGGGTGTCTGGGTGGGACCATTAATAAGAACCTGAGGGGGTAACCTTCTTTCACAGAGGGTGGTGGGTGTATAGAACAAGCTGCCGGAGGAAGTAGTTGAGGCTGAGACTGCCCCGACGTTTAAGAAACATTTAGACATATTTGGAGGGATATACGGGCCAAACGCGGGCAGGTGGGACTAGTGTAGATGGGACAGGTTGGTCGGTGTGGGCGAGTTGGGCCGAAGGGCCTGTTTCAAAAGCCATTAGGTGCAGGAGTAGGCCATTCGGCCCTTCGAGCCAGCACCGCCATTCAATGTGATCATGGCTGATCATCCCCAATCAGTGCCCCGTTCCTGCCTTCTCCCCGTATCCCCTGACTCCGCTATCTTTAAGAGCCCTATCTAGCTCTCTCTTGAAAGTATCCAGAGAACCGGCCACCACCGCCCTCTGAGGCAGAGAATTCCACAGACTCACAGCTCTCTGTGTGGAAAAAGTGTTTCCTCGTCTCCGTTCTAAATGGCTTACCCCTTATTCCACTCTGTGTGACTCGATGGAAGGCAAGTGGGTCAGGTTAGGGCACACAGCATACTAGTCATTAAACAGCTGAACCTGTGCCAACTGTTCAAAGAATGTTGCTTCCGGTCTGTGGAGGTGTGGAGGGGGGTAAATGTCTCGGTATTTTAATCTCACTCACTCGAAGATATCGGCTAAATTAAACTAACGGAGGAACTTGCCTGTGTGACCAGTGTGTGATCACACAAGGGGACCTCTATTCTACATCCTTAAAGGGGCACTCATCCATTGCTCACAAGTTATCGGAGTAGAATTAGGCCGTTCGACCCATCGAGTCGACTCTGCCGTTCAATCATGGCTGATCTCTGTCTCCCAATCCTATTTTCCTGCCTTCTCCCCATAGCCCTTGATTCAGATTCAGATTCAATTTTAATTGTCATTGTCAGTGTACAGTACAGAGACAACGAAATGCATTTAGCATCTCCCTGGAAGAGCGACATAGCATATGATTTGAATAAATAATAATAAGTGTCCGGGGGGGGGGGTGGTGATTGGCAGTCACCGAGGTACGTTGTTGAGTAGAGTGACAGCCGCCGGGAAGAAGCTGTTCCTCGACCTGCTGGTTCGGCAACGGAGAGACCTGTAGCACCTCCCAGATGGTAGGAGGGTAAACAGTCCGTGGTTGGGGTGAGAACAGTCCTTGGCGATGCTGAGCGCCCTCCGCAGACAACGCTTGCTTTGGACAGACTCAATGGAGGGGAGCGAGGAACCGGTGATGCGTTGGGCCATTTTCCGTGATACCCGTTCAAGTCAAGAATGTGTCCATCTCTGCCTTAAAAATATCCACTGATTTATAAGCCTGAAAAAAGACACAGGGCTGGAGTAACTCAGCGAGTCATGCAGCATCTCTGGAGAATGTGGAGGTAACGTTGTGGGTCAGGACCTTTCTTCAGACTGATTGTCTGAAGCTGGACAAGAGGTGAAGATGGATACTAAATACTGGAGTAACTCAGAGGGTTAACTTTCAGTCTGATGAAGGGTTCCGACCTGAAATGTCACCTAATCTTTTTCTCCAGAGATGCTGCCTGTCCCGCTGAGTTACTCCAGCACTTTGTGTCTATCTTCGGTGTAAACCAGCATCTGCAGGAGCAGGCCATTCGGCCCTTCAAGCCAGCACCGCCATTCAATGTGATCATGGCTGATCATCCTCAATCATTACCCCGTTCCTGCCTTCTCCCCGTATCCCTTGACTCTGCTATCTTTAAGATCTCTATCTAACTTGTTATATGGTTATCTCAATATCTAATGTTCGTATCTAAATACTTTTTGGATGGCACTAACATTGTCTACCTAACAATGTTAGTGGCTGTCTCGATTATCTCTTCAGTCAATGTGTTCCAAATTTAAATTGCACTCCAATCGGGGGGAAAATGTTCTTAAATTTCCAACCCATTGCCTTAAAACAACCCTCCTGGTCGTAGACCCGTCTGCTCAGAGGTTCCCCACTATCTACCCTGTGTATGTCTCTCCATGAATGTGGGTATCTGAATCATACCTTCCCTCAGTCTTGTCTACCAGGAACTTCATCCCATCCCATCCAGACTCACGGCTGTAACAATCAAACCCAGGCAATGTTCGGGAGAATCTCCTCTGAATCTTTCCAGGGTCGATACATCCTTCCTAGAACGTGGCAACAGCATAGAAACATAGAAAATCGGCGCAGGAGGAGGCCATTCGGCCCTTCGAATGGCCCAGCACCGCCATTCAATATGATCATGGCTGATATTCCAAAATCAGTACCCCATTCCTGCTTTTTTTTCCCCCATTTACCTTGAGCTAAATCTAAATCTAACTCTCTCTTGCAAACCTCCAGTGACTTGGCCTCCACTGCCCTCTGTGACAGAGAATTCCACAGATTCACAACTCTCTGGGTGAAAACGTTTTTCCTCATCACAGTCCTAAATGGTCTACCCCTTCTGCATAAACTGTGACCCCCCCCCCCTGGTTCTGGACTCCCCCAACATCCGGAACATTTTTCCTAGCTCTAGCCTGTCCAGCCCTTTAAGAGTTTTATATGTTTCTATAAGATCCCCTCTCATCCTTCTAAATTCCAGTGAATACAAGCCCAGTCGACCCATTCTTTCATTATATGTCAGTCCCGCCATCCTGGGAATTAACCTTGTAAACCTACGCTGCACTCCCTCAATAGCAAGAATGTCCTTCCTCAAATTAGGAGATTAAAACCACACACAATACTCCAGGTGATGTTTCACCAGGGCCCTGTACAACTGCAGAAGGACCTCTTTGTTCCTATACTCAAATCCTCTCGCAATGAAGGCCAACATGCCATTAACTTTCTTCACTGCCTGCTGTACCTGCATGTTTACTTTCAGTGACTGATGTACAAGCTCACCCAGGTCTCGTTGCACCTCCCCTTCTCCTAATCTGACACCATTCAGATAATAATTTGCCTTCCTGTTCTTGCCACCAAAGTGGATAACCTCACATTTATCCCCATTAAACTGCATCTGCCATTCATCTGCCCACTCACCCAACCTATCCAAGTCACCCTGCATCCTCATAGCATCCACCTCACTGCCACCCAGCTTTGTGTCATCCGCCAACTTGGAGATATTTACTCCCACATTCCTCCCTCTGTGGCCCGACTTTGTTGTTTAAAGTTGTATCACAGTGGTGGAGATGCTGCCTCACTGCGCCAGAGACCCAGGCTCCATCCTGACCTCGGGGTGCTGCCTGCATGGAGTTTGCATGTTCTCCCTGTGACCGCGTGGCAAGAGACAGATAACAGAGAGCCAGTGGGAACAGGTGATTGATGGTTAGGGTGGACTTGATGGGCCGAAGGGTCGGAATCCATGTTGTATCTCTAAACTGAGCTGAATCACCATCTCCACAGTCCGGCACCATCTTAACCATTGCATCTATGCACAGCCTTCAGCAACCCTTGGGCATGTACATTAAATCTCCCTGCCTCTGTACTTCCTAAGATGCCGTCATTGATTGTGTCTGTTCCATCCTTAGTCCTGCCAAAATGCTTCATTTCAAAGTTTTTCAGTATTATATTCCATTATCAAGTCAAGAGGGTTTTATTGTCATGTGTCCCAGATAGGGCAAAGAAATAAAGACATTCTTACTTACTTGATGCAGCACAACACAATATATAAACATAGCAGCAAAAGAAAAAACGTCCTCTGTGTGTGTGTGTGTGTGTGTGTGTGTGTGTGTGTGTGTGTGTGTGTGTGTGTGTGTGTGTGTGTGTGTGTGTGTGTGTGTGTGTGACTGTGTGTGTGTGCACATTCACACATACTCAATAAATAAACAAATATAGTGCAATAACAAATAAAAGTCTGTTATTGTTCAGAGTTTATGAGGTTGTTGTGTTTAATAGCCTGATGACTGTGGGGAAGAAGCTGTTCCTGAACCTGAACGTTACAGTTCTCAGGCTCCTGTACCTTCTTCCCGATGGCAGGGGTGAGATGAGTGTGTGGCCAGGATGGTGTGGGTCTCTGATGATGCTGGCTGCCTTTTTGAGCCAGCGACTTCGATAGATCCTTTCGATGGTGGGGAGGTCAGAGCCGGTGATGGACTGGGGGGCAGTGGTCACAACCTTTGCAGTCTTTTCCGCTCCTGGACGTTTGACTTTGTTAAGGAGGCCATCACTCCACCCAGCTTATTAACTCATCGATATCCGTCTGTAACTGAATCCTCTCGATCAATACCACCAATGTTTATCATTGTCTGTGAACTGGGGAGATGTACAGAGTCTCTTGTCCAGAGTAGGGGAATCAAGGACCAGTGGACATGGGTTTAAGGTGAAAGGGGTAGGAATCTGAGGTAGACAAAACTGCTGGAGAAACGCAGCAGGTGAGGCAGCATCTATGGAGCGAAGGAATGGGTGACATTTTGGGTCGAGACCCTTCTTCAGAATGATGAGGGGATGGGGGGAAGAAGAAAGTCTGAACACAAAGTGCTGGAGTAACTCAGTGGGTCAGGCAGCATCTCTGGAGAACATGGATAGGGGACGTTTCACAGAGTTCAGACATTTGAACACTTGGATGCAGAGAGGAATTTTTCAACTGATGGGAGAGTCTAAGGCCAAATACAGCCTTAGTATAAAAGGACGCATCTTTAGAAAGGAGACGTGGAGGAATTTCCTTAGTCAGAGGGTGGTGAATCTGTGGAGTTCATTGCCACTGAAGGCTGTGGGGGCCAAGTCGACAGATAATTTTAAGGCGGCGGAAATTGACAGATTTTTGATTAGTACGGGTGCCAGAGGTTATGGGGAGAAGTCAGGAGAATGGGATTGAGAGGCAAAGATAGATCAGATGATTGAATGGCGGAGTAGACTCGATGGGCCGAATGGCTTGCATTGCATTGCATCTGCTCCTGTGACTCATGAACTTGTGAGCACTTCTGTAGGAACTCCAGCTAGTACCTGCCTATACAACCTCCTCCAGCATTTCATTCCATACACCCACCACAGCTTTCTTTGTGTGAAAAAAAAAAAACTCCTCAGGTTCCTATTAAATCTTTCCCCTCCCCCCCCCCCCCCCTCATGATTTTGTACCCATGTTTGTTTTGTTCTAAGCCTCGCCCATGTGTCCTCATTAGCAGAGCACATCACAAATCACAACACCCTCCCTGCCTGGTAATAATAAATAACTTAATATACCAACTCCGCCACCTATATTACATGCCACTTCTGTAGAGTTCCAACACGGAAACAGGCCCTTCGGCCCAGCTCGTCCATACCGGCCAATGCGTCCCATCTAAGCTAGTCCCACCTGCCCGAGTCATAGAAACATAGAAACATAGAAATTAGGTGCAGGAGTAGGCCTTTCGGCCCTTCGAGCCTGCACCGCCATTTAATATGATCATGGCTGATCATCCAACTCAGTATCCCGTACCTGCCTTCTCTCCATACCCTCTGATCCCCTTGGCCACAAGGGCCACATCTAACTCCCTCTTAAATATAGCCAATGAACTGGCCTCAACTACCCTCTGTGGCAGAGAGTTTCCAGAGATTCACCACTCTCTGTGTGAAAAAAGTTCTTCTCATCTCGGTTTTAAAGGATTTCCCCCTTATCCTTAAGCTGTGACCCCTTGTCCTGGACTTCCCCAACATTGGGAACAATCTTCCTGCATCTAGCCTGTCCAACCCCTTAAGAATTTTGTAAGTTTAGTCAGGGCCCATGTTCCTCTCAACCTTTCCCACGCAGGCACCTGGCCAGGTTGCCGCAGGTGTATGTCTGTGCACCGATGCCTCCCCCCCGATTGGTGAGAGTTGAGGACCGAGACCGACATGAGGTCATTTAATATTAGGTCAGTTGGCTGACAAAGCTAAAGAGATGAGAAGAGAGAATAAGATGAGAGGGAAATGGCAAGTCAAGGCCCCGTCCCACCTACGCAAGTTTCTGTTTGGCGACTGCCAGCACCTGTGGCCGGTGGCCGAAAATTTTCAACATGTTGAAAATCCAGCGGTGACCAGAACAAGGCTCAACTCTCTGGGCGACTATTCACGGCCATACGGGCTTCACCCCACGACATGTTGACACGTGGCGCCTGTATGGCCGTGAGTAGTCAGCGCACCTTGTTCTGGTCGCCGCTGGATTTTCAACATGTTGAACATTTTTACGGCCACCTGCCGCGACTATGACGGGTGCCGGCAAGTCCCCGAAAAACTCGCGTAGGTGGGACAGGCCCTTGAAGGATCCTTTTAAAAACCCTCATCAATAGTTCACGGCGTGAAAGGCTGGAGACCAAGTTTAATTGTTCGTTTTTGAGGCCAAGAGTTGGATTCACATTCAGACTGTGGCCAAAGTGCTGCTAATTAATTGGCAATTTCCCGTGGTGAATTGTGAAGTGTGGTCATTTCACAGGGTCGATGAAGGTGAGATAGTCGTGAGTCCAGCGTTACTGACCAAGGACAGAGCTTGGCCCCTGCTCTCTGCAGGCTTCAGTCAGTTGACAATGACCTCGTTCAGACAAACACAATTCTTGTGAGTCTCGACTGTGTGGAGCAAAGGATGGTTTTCCACCTGTGTGTAGAAGGAACTGCAGATGCTGTTTCATACCGGAGATAGTCGCAAAGTGCTGGAGTAATCTCTGGTGAGATGCAGCCTGATCCGTTGAGTTACTCCAGCAGCCGGATTAGGCCATTCGGCCCATCAAGTCTACTCCGCCATTCAATCATGGTTGATCGATCTCTCCCTCTCAACCCCATTCTCCTGCCTTCTCCCCATTGCCCCTGACACCGCACTAACCGAGACACTTTGTGTCCATCTGTGGTTTTCCACCAGACTGGGGTGACGAAGGCCTCAAATTCAGGACAGGCCCCATTGACATTTCTTCATCAGGCCCAGTCTCTGCATGTATTGGGGGGAGGTGTCTCTGGGGTTTTGGATATTGGGGCTGTCTAGGGATTTGACGTCAGTGGAGGGAAGTATGTACTGAGGCTAATGCGTAGCCATGATCTTAGTGAATGGCTGGGCTGGGTTGGGCTGGTTCTCTGGATACTTTCAAGAGAGAGCTCGATAGGGCTCTTAAAGATAGAGGAGTCAGGGGATATGGGGAGAAGGCAGGAACGGGCTACTGATTGGGGATGATCAGCCATGGTCACATTGAATGGCGGTGCTGGCTCGAAGGGCCGAATGGCCTCTACTCCAGCACCTATTGTCTATTATTGTCTTCTGCTGGTATTTCTGACACGTTGTCAACTTCACACTCGATGCCAGTGTAATTGCAGCCGCATTATTGTCTTCAATGTACAGTGGTACAACGGGCAGAGCCAGAGACACAGGTTCAATCCCGACCTCGGGTCCTGTCTGTGTGGAGTTTGCACGTTTGCCCTGTGACTGCGTGAGTTTGCTCCGGTTTCCTCCCACATCCCAAGAAGTGTGTGTTTGTAGTTTAGTCTTTAGCGACACAATATGGAAATAGCCCTTGTCTTTGTCTATCTTCGATTTTTCCAGCATCTGCAGTTCTTTCTTAAAGATGAATTAATTTGTATTTTTAAATGCAGTATCTTCCTGCATTCAAAACACAAAGTGTGGAGGAAGTCGGGTAGCATCTGTGGAGTGGACGGACAGGCGGCATTTGCCTGAACACAGTGATAATTCCCAGATGTAGACCGTGCTTTTGGCTTTGTGTGTCAGCCTGAAGAAGGGTCCCAAACCCAGAATGCCTTCAGCCCTCGCCCTACACCGATGCTGCCGGACCCACTGTGTTCCTCCAGCACTTTGTGTTTTTGCACAAGATTCCAGCATCTGCCCCTTCCCCTCGTGTCCCCCCTTTTTTTTCCATGCATTGTTTCCCCCCCCCCTCCTGGCCCCTCCACCCTGGCCCCTCCACCCTGTCCACCCTCGCCCCTCCACCCTCCCCCCTCGCCCCTCCACCCTCGCCCCTCCACCCTCGCCCCTCCACCCTCGCCCCTCCCCCTGGCCCCTCCACCCTGGCCCCTCCACCCTCACCCCTCCACCCTGGCCCCTCCCCCTCCCCCTCCCCCCCTCCACCCTGGCCCCTCCCCCCTGGCCCCTCCACCCTGGCCCCTCCCCCCTCGCAGGACGAATGCGATCTTGCAGCAGCAATGCTCGCCGTTCGGATGTTGCAAATCACATTTTTTGGCAGCTCTCCTCGCCGTGACAACCCACTGGAGAAGAAATGCGACCTGTAATTTATAGATCTCCACTAATGCATTTCATAAAATGAATCCATTCCATCAATCACCAGCGCGATCGCACCGATTGCCAGCGTGTGCAGTTAATGCAGATTGGTTGGAAGCGTTAACAAGGGACATTGTTCTTGGGAGCGAGCAGCGAATGTTGCTCTTCAATGCTTTTATCATCTCACGTATTTTAACCAAATCTTTACAGAGCCTTGCCCATTCTGGAGACACGTGGGATAGGGGTGAAACATCCCAATAACTAAAAAGACAATAGACAATAGGTGCAATAGTTGGCCATTCGGCCCTTCGAGCCAGCACCGCCATTCAATGTGATCATGGCTGATCATCCCCAATCAGTACCCCGTTCCTGCCTTCTCCCCATATCCCCTGACTCCGCTATCTTTAAGAGCCCTATCTAGCTCTCTCTTGAAAGTATCCAGAGAACCCGCCTCCACCGTCCTCTGAGGCAGAGAATTCCACAGACTCACCACTCTCTGTGAGAAAAAGTGTTTCCTCGTCTACGTTCTAAATGGCTTACCCCTTATTCTCAAATTGTGGACCCTGGTTCTGGACTCCCCCAACATCGGGAACATGTTTCCTGCCTCGTGTCCAAACCCTTAACAATCTTATATGTTTCAATGAAATCACCTCTCATCCTTCTAAACTCCAGAGTGTACAAGCCCAGCCGCTCCATTCTCTCAGCATATGACAGTCCCGCCACCCCGGGAATTGACCTTGTAAACCTACGCTGCACTCCCTCAATAGCAAGAATGACCTTCCTCAAATTAGGGGACCAAAACTGTACATATTACTCCAGGTGTGGTCTCACTAGGGCTCCTAGATTCTTCACTCTGAACACAACTCTGAACTCTTACAAAATTCTTAAGGGGATGGACAGGCTAGATGCAGGAAGATTGTTCCCGATGTTGGGGAAGTCCAGGACAAGGGGTCACAGCTTAAGGATAGGGGGGAAATCCTTTAAAACCGAGATGAGAAGAACTTTTTTCACACAGAGATTGGTGAATCTCTGGAACTCTCTGCCACAGAGGGTAGTTGAGGCCAGTTCATTGGCTATATTTAAGAGGGAGTTAGATGTGGCCCTTGTGGCTAAGGGAATCAGAGGGTATGGAGAGAAGGCAGGTACGGGATACTGAGTTGGATGATCAGCCATGATCATATTGAATGGCGGTGCAGGCTCGAAGGGCCGAATGGCCTCTACTCCTGCACCTAATTTCTATGTTTCTATGTTTCTAACACTGCTCTGGATTCCAGCGAGCAAGCACAGATGTGGCAGTGAGCTGATCTATAATCCAGCAAGGTTGTGCTACAATCCCATGCTGGGCGCTTCTAATCTCTGGCTGTTGATGGATTGGGGCATGGTCTACCTGTAGACAAGGATGTGGAGCTGGGCACAAATCCCAATGGGCTATTGAACGAACTGGGATGAGCGGTTTGAACAGTGGTGCAGCGGGTAGAGCTGCTGCCCTCTACAAAGCCCCCAATGGGCTTGCCCCCACCTACATCAAAAGTCTGCTCACCCACCACACCAGCTCCAGGTCTCTCAGATCGGCCGACTTGGGGTTACTGAACATCCCGCGGTCTAGGCATAAGCTCAGGGGCGACCACGCCTTTGCGGTTGCAGCTCCTAGACTGTGGAACAGCATCCCTCTTCCCATCAAAACGGCCCCCTCCATCGACTCCTTTTAGTCGAGACTTAAAACTCATCTTTACTCCCAAGCCTTTCTTGACATCCTCTGAGGGAGGGCTACATGTATGTATTTATGTATGTACTTAATCTATGAACCACTGCTGTATAACGTTAGTACCTCCACTGATGTAAAGCACTTTGGCCAACGAGAGTTGTTTTTTAAATGTGCTATAGAAATAAAAGTGACTCGACGTTCCTCACTACGACAGGGTCCCTTGTTCGATCCCGACAGATTACAACTGTTATCGGGCAACTGAACCATGCGATCAACAACTTGATTGGAGACCCTCGGACAATCTTTGATCAGACTTTACTGGACTTTATCGCGCACTAGACATTATTCCCTTTATCCTGTATCTGTACACTGTGGACGGCTCGATTGTAATCGAGTACCGTTTATCCGCTGACAGGAAAGCACGCAACAAAAGAGCTTTGCGCTGCACCTCGGCAACTGTAACAAACAATACGGTTCTCTGGATAATTTCAAGAGAGAGCTCCATAGGGCTCTTAAAGATAGCGGAGTCGGGGGATACGGGGAGAAGGCAGGAACAGGGTACTGATTAGGGATGATCAGCCATGATCACATTGAATGGCGGTGCTGGCTCGAAGGGCCGAATGGCCTACTCCTGCACCTATTGTCTATTGTCTATTGATGTTGTCAAGCTGGAAAGAGCGCAGAGAAGATTTGCCAGGATGTTGCCAGGACTCCATGGCCTGAGCTATAGGGAGAGGTTGAGCAGGCTGGGAGCGCAGGAGGATGAGGGTGGCCTTGTAGTAGTGTATCAAATCCTTTGTGAATGAACCGTACACAGTATGTGCCAATGACAACTAATTCTAGACGACTAGACAAAAATGCTGGAGAAACTCAGCGGGTGAGGCAGCATCTATGGAGCAAAGGAAATAGGTGACGTTTCGGGTCGAGACCCTTCTCAGACCCTCCTTCGCTGCATAGATGCTGCCTCACCCGCTGAGTTTCTCCAGCATTTTTGTCGACCTTTGATTTTTCCAGCATCTGCAATTCCTTCTTAAAAACAGGACGACGTCAGTGTCACTGGATGAGTAACCATTTCCTCTGTGGTTTATAATCATTATGGTCTCCAGCACAGACATTTCTCCCAGAGCTCGGACACAATTCCATGCCATTGAGATGAGTTTCTGACCACACAAATGATGTCCACACCACAAGCTCCGCCTGTTTCTGTCTTAGTGCTTTTAGTGTTTCGGCATCGGTGAGTTGCCATTAGTGTTTTTGGTTTGGGAGATGCAGCATGAAAAACAGGCCCTTCGGCCCATCAAGTGGTTCTTGGGGCTCTTAGGGCTAAGGGAATCAATAGACAATGGGTGCAGGAGTAGGCCATTCAGCCCTTCGAGCCAGCACCACCATTCAATGTGATCATGGCTGATCATCCCCAATCAGTACCCCGTTCCTGCCTTCTCCCCATTTCCCCTGACTCCAATCTTTAAGAGCCTTATCTAACTCAAGGGATATGGGGGGAAATCAGGAACGGGGTACTGATTTTGGACGATCGGCCATGATAATTTTGAATGGTGGTGCTGGCTCGAAGGGCCGAATGGTCTCCTCCTGCACCTATGTTTCCATAATTCTACGTCCATGCCGACCAGCACTCGCCCATTCCCACTTTCCCATCCACTCCCTACACATTAGCAGCAATTAACCTACAAACCCGCACGTCTTTGGGATGTCGGAGGAAACCGGAGCACCCGGAGAAAACCCACGTGGTCGCAGGGAGAACGTGCAAACTGCACACACACAAAGATGAGGATGGAACCCGTGTCTCTGGTGCTGTGAGGCAGTGGCTCTACCCACTGCGCTGCTGTGCCGTGCCGCCCGAGAATTGTTTGGTTCGACATGGTTCTGCCCCGGGCCATTTGCTGTCATCTCTGTTTTGTTTTTCTGGAGTCGATCATTTCAGTGTAACGCTGGCTGCCTTCCAAAGTCCCACCCTTGGTACAATTGAGATCATCCCTAATCTCTCAGCTAGCACCACCCCATGCAAACTCTCACCAAAACACTCTTGCTGTCGTGCATGGAATCCTGCAATCATGATTGAACAATAACTTGTTATATGTTCTCGCCCATGTTTCCAAGGATTCGCCCCACCCTCGCCCCTTGTATAACGTCTTCTAGTTCCTACTCATCTTAATTTGGCAAGACGCAAAGTGCAGGAAAAACCCAGCAGGTCAGGCAGCATCTGTGGAAGGAATGGACAGAGGACGTTCCTTGGACTGAGGTTTCATTTTGGTGGCTGTTCTCTCAGCTATTCTGGCTCAACTTCCTGATTGGTTCTTCCCCCCCCGTACCTCACTTGTTTCTTGTTGGTCACCACTGAATGCTTGGATCAAGGCTGTGATAGGTTTTGGAGACATAGGTCCTGGTGTAATCTAAACACGAGGAACTGCAGATGCTAGTTTGTAGAAAGAGACACAAAGTGCTGGAGTAACTCCGGGCCGGGCGGCATCTCTGGAGAGCATGGAGAGGAGTCGGGGGGGATATGGGGAGAAGGCAGGAACGGGGTTCTGATTGGGGATGATCAGCCATGATCACATTGAATGGCGGTGCTGGCTCGAAGGGCCGGATGGCCTACTCCTGCACCTATTGTCTATTGCCTAACAGAAAAGATAGACTGGAGACACAGTGAAATTCAGATGTTGAAATCTTGAGCAAAACGCAGAGTGCTGGAGGAACTCAGAAGGCCAGCAGTTGAACCATAGCTCTCTAAACCTGGTGAGTGATAGGTGGAATGTTGAAGAAGGAACTGCAGATCAGAATCGAAGGTAGACAAAATTGCTGGAGGAACTCAGCGGGTGCGGGGAGGGAAATAGGCAAGCTGGCCGAGAGAGGTGGGGGGTTGCAGGACAAAGCCTGGTGGCCCGAAACGTGCCTATAGGTGGAATGTGCTGGAAGGAACTGCAGATGCTGTGGAGAACCTCGAAGGTAGACAAAATGCTGGAGGAACTCAGCGGTTATGGTGCAGCAGCATCTATGGAGCAAAGGAAATAGGCAACGTTTCGGGCCGAAACACTGATGGAAATAGGCAACGTTTCGGGTCGAAACCCAAAGGGTTTCGGCCCGAAACGTTGCCTATTTCCTTAGCTCCATAGATGCTGCCGCACCCGCTGAGTTACTCCAGCACTCTGTGAAACGTCACCTATCCATGTTCTCCACAGATGCTGCCTGACCCGCTGAGTTACTCCAGCACTCTGTTTTTTATATCCTGGTGCTGGGTTAAATCTAGGCTGGGTTTCTCTGAGAATTGGTTGCAGTGAATGTGATGTATTCTCATGCCCATCACCGCTTGCCATCACTAGTCCAATGGCTGAAAGTAGATTGGGAGTTAATGGATAGATGGTATTGATAAGAATGATCTGCAGATAGACACAAAACGCTGGAGGAACTCGGCGGGACAGGCAGCATCGCTGGAGAGAAGGAACGGGTCCTCTCGTCGGAGAGAGGAGGAGAAGCTCTTCAAAGTGGACATACATTGAGGAAGAAGGGTTTCGGCCCGAATCGTCGCCTATTTCCTTCGCTCCATAGATGCTGCTGCACCCGCTGAGTTTCTCCAGCAATTTTGTGTAGCTTCGATCTCCCAGCATCTGCAGTTCCTTCTTGAATACATTGAGGAGATCTCCTCAGTGGGGCAGACGAAATGTTGTAGGAAGGAACTGCAGTTGCTGGTTGCAACCAAAGATAAAACACAAAGTGCATCTCTGGAGAACATGGAGAGTTGACGTTGCAGATTGTACTTCAGACCCGAAACGTCACCTGTCCATTTTCTCCAGAGATGCTGCCCGACTGGCTGAGTTCCTCCAGCATTTAGTTAGTAAGTAAGTAAAGTAAATTGTATTTATATAGCACGTTTAAATCAACTCTCGTTGAAACCAAAGTGCTTTACATAAAATAAATAATTAAGTTTCCGTACATACATCGAAAAAAAAAATTTTTTTTTTAAGAAAAATGACACAACACATTCTAGAATTCAACATGATCGTCCCACCCACAACAGAATCAAGACAATACAAGACAATACAATACAATACCTTTTATTTGTCATTTGAACCTCGCATGAGGTTCAAACAAAATTTGGTTTCTGCAGTCATACAAGGAAAGAACCAAGACACACACCAACACAATCCACACAAACATCCATCACAGTGAATCTCCTCCTCACTGTGATGGAAGGCAAAGTCTTGTCTCTCCTCTGCTCTCCATTCCTCTCCTGAAGTCGAAGTCGAGGTCAAAGCCACGCCGGGCGATGTAAGGCCCTGCCCCGACACTTGGTGTTGGAGCCCCCGGCGGGCGCTAGCAAGTCCGCGGCAAATCAAAGCCACGCCGGGCGTTGTAAGGCCCCAGCTCCAGTCTACTGTGGGGAAAGGCATCAGAAAGTTTCAGTCCCCTTCCTCTGTGATCACCCAAGGTCGGGGTTATTTATGGCCGCCGCAGCCAGTCCGATGTTTTCAGGCCCTCTTGCCGTGAAGATGGAACTCCGGCGTCGGGTGAACTCTACTCAGCGGCTTGGAAACGTCTGGAGACTTTGACATTTGGTGTCAAATTTTGGGCGATAATTAGTTATTTTAGATATGCATTGTTGTATGTTTTTGAAAAATAACAGAAGGATGACACATCTTTAAAAATTAAATTACAACCCAGAAGATTTCCCCCTTTTTGCCATATATATATATCTCTCTCTCTGCTGGGTCATGAAATTGAAATTTTAGAATGAGAAGAGTTTTCATGTAAGATTCACACCCTTGGGGAGGAAATAATTAATCTGATCAGCTGTATTGCTGTGAGTTTCAACATCAGACGGATCTGGAACGGATCAAAGGATCTAAGTAGAGTGATTTGTGCGTGGGAATTCTGAGTTGCGATAATCAGATGTTGGAGAAAGGAAACCAGTTAGTAACTGAAGTCAAAAAGACACTAAATGCTGGAGTAACTCAGTGGGTCAGGCAGCATCTCTGGGGAACATGGATAGGTGACATTTCGGGTCAGGATCCTTCTCCAGAACCTGAGACCAAATGTCACCTTTTAACGTTCTCCAGAGATGCTGCCTGACCCGCTGAGTTAAGGGCCTGTCCCATGAGCATGCGACTGCATGCGGCAAGCGCGACCTAACGTGGTTGCTTGAGCCGGACGGCCTCGCGGGGCCGGTTCCACTTTGATCGCCGGAGCCGTATGAAGTTGTGCGGGGCTGGTCCCGACATCGCGCGCGGCTCCGAAAAACACACTATCCAGAAATTCTGCACGGCAACGGCCTGCCGGCCCGCAGCCACATTGAGGCCGTACGCAGCACCTTGACAGCGTACGCCTTCACTCGAACTTCACGTCAACTCACACGGGATCACTCGACCTCCCCGCGGCCCCCGCTTCCGGTTAGGTTGCGCTCGCCGCATGCAGGCGCACGCTTGTGGGACAAGGTCCTTTACTCCTTTGGTCTTTGTTTCCACATAGAAGATGAACTCCACAGAACCAATACTCACTAACTAGAATATCAAAACGTGGACCACACTTCTCACAAACCATCTGGCTCTTGAACATAGAAACATAGAAATTAGGTGCAGGAGTTGGCCATGGCCCTTCGAGTCTTCAATATGTTGGCCACCAATAGAAGATGCCTTCTCTCCATACTCCCCTGACCCCTTAGAACAAGGGCACATCTAACTCCCTAAATACTAATGAATGGCCTCAAAACCCTCTGTGGAGAGAGTTCCACACCACTCTCTCGTGAAAAAAGTTCTTCATCTCGGCTTTATCCTTGAACCCCTTGTCCTGAACTTTACAAGTGCTCAAACTATTAACTATAGACTGTCTTGGGTTGCTCTAAGGACTTTGGGTTTTTTGCAGTAGAATTAGGGTTATTAATTTATAGATTTGTTCTTTGTTTATTACATGATATCTATCAATATTGTGTTTCTAGATCAGTTGTGCTGCTGCTGCTGCAAGTGAGTATCTTGTTGTTCTGTTGCTGGTACATACAACAATTAAACCCTCTTGACGTTGACGACTCTGCAGCGCTAGACTCTAGGCAGGATGTCATTGAGTTGGCAGGGTGCAGAAGAGATTCACCAGGATGTTTAACTTCAGATAGCCCCTTACTTCTCTCTCTCTCCATCCCCTCCCCCTTCCCACTTCTCCCACCAGCTTTATTGTCTCTGACTACATTCTATCTCTGTCCCGCCCCCTCCCCTGGCATCAGTCTGAAGAAGGGCCTCGACCCGAAACATCGCCCATTCCTTCTCTCCGGAGATGCTTCCCGTCCCGCTGAGTTACTCCAGTGTTTTGTGTTACCTGGGCTTGCCGGCTGGAGTTATAGGGAGAGGCTGGGACTTTCTTAATTGGAGCATAGACGGCTGAGGGGTGACCTGATTGAGGTGTACAAGGTCATGAGGGGCACTGAACGCTCACAGCCCTATTGCCAGGATAGAGGATTCTACAATTAGAGGGCACAGGCTTGAGGTAAGAGGGCAGAGATTTAAGAGGGAGCTCAGGCAACTTTTCCACTCAGGAATCTGGAATGCCCTGACAGAGGAGGCTATAGGTGAATGCAATTAGTACTTGAAAAGACATTTCGGACAGATACAATACAATGAACTTTATTTACCGTTGGGGACTTTGGTTTCCGCAGCAATACAACAACAAGAAACAGTTTTACAAGACACACAACCAACACAGTTCACACAAACATCCATCGCAGTGAATCTCCTCCTCACCGTGATGGAAGGCAAAGTCTTGTCTCTTCCCCTGGCTTTCCCCCACATTCCAGGTGTGCAGATTAATTCTGTAAATTGTCCTGCAGTGTGTGGAGGATCACATCCAGGCATCTTCAACCCCCTGAGGAGAACATGAAATAGAATCAAACGCAGTTAGTAAATGTAGAATGGTAAATGTTGCATGTTGACTCTACCACATTCCTGCCTGCTACTTGTTGAAGAAAAGGGAACTGATCATTTGCAAGTCGGTCCTGTGCATTGTTTTAAAATTAGAAACCACAATTTTCCAGGAATTGATCAAATAAAACTCGACCAAAGCTCTTGTTAAAGCTGTTACCACTGATCCCACTTTGCCTAGGCAGGTCATAACGTCATAAGTGATGCAGTAGAATTAGGCCATTCGGCCCATCAAGTCTACTCCGCCATTCAATCATGGCTGATCTATCTCTCCCTCCTAACCCCATTCTCCTGCCTTCTCCCCATCGCCTCTGACACCCGCACTAATCAAGAATCTATCTATCTCTGCCTTAAAAATATCCACTGACTTGTGGCCACCACAGCCGTCTGTGGCAAAGAATTCCACAGATTCACCACCCTCTATTCCCGATGTTGGGGGAGTCCAGAACCAGTTTAAGACTAAGGAGTAAGCCATTTAGAACCCAGACTAGGAAACACTTTTTCAGACAGAGATTGGTGAGTCTGTGGAATTCTCTGCCTCAGATGGCGGTGGAGGCCGGTTTTCTGGATACTTTCAAGAGAGAGCTAGATAGGGCCCTTAAAAATAGCGGAGTCAGGGGATATGGGGAGAAGGCAGGAACGGGGTACTGATTGGGGATGATCAGCCATGATCACATTGAATGGCGGTGCTGGCTCGAAGGGCCGAATGGCCTACTCCTTTTGTCTATTGTCTCTCGCTAAAGGTGTGATGTATCTGTCGGTCTCTTGTCCACTGGGAATGCAAAACAAGACTCAACACGAGTTGTGCCCGTGGCCTGGTGGAGTTTAGTTTGGAGAAACAGTGTGGAAACAGGCCCTTCGGCCCACCCAGTCCGTGCCGACCAGCGATCGCCCGCTCACTAGCACTATCCTACACACCAGGGAGAATTTGCAATCTTTACCAAAAGCCAATTAATCGACAAACCTGGACGTCTTTGGAGTGTGGGAGGAAACCGAAGATCTCGGAGAAAACCCACGCAGGTCACGGGGAGAACATGCAAACTCCACACAGACAGCACCCGTAGTCGGGATCGAACCCGGGTCTCTGGCATTGTATGGCAGCAACTCTACCGCTGCGCCACCCATACATGTGTGTGTGCGCAGGCGCGTGTCCATGTGCATGTACATGTAACGTGCTAACGCGCGTACTGCTGAACGTACCATCAGAGGGTTTGTAGGCGTCAGAGGATAAAGTTTCACTTTACTTCCTCTTCATCTCTGGAAACAGGATGTTTCAGGGGGGGGGGGGGGGGGCTGAGGCAGCCGGGCGTTTAGTTCAGTTCTGCATTTGGTGCAACTCGGGCCTTTCCTGCGTGCAGCAAGTCGATGGGATCTATCGCAGTCTCTGCCTCAAAAAGGCTGCCAGCATCATCAAGGACCCACACACCATCCTGGCCACACACTCATCTCCCCGCTACCAGGTAGAAGGTACAGGAGCCTGAAATCTGCAACATCCAGGTTCAGGAACAGCTACTTCCCCACAGCCATCAGGCTATTAAACACAACTTCATACAAACTATGAACTGTAACAGCCTATTGCACTTTACCTGTTTACTGATGTGTGTGAGTGTGTGTATGTATATATATATATATATATATATTCTATGGTACATGGACACACTGATCTGTTCTGTATTTATGACTACAATATTCTGTTGTGCTGCAGCAATGCAAGAATGTCATTGTCCTATCTGGGACACATGGCAATAAACTGACTTGACTTGGACTGGACTGCGATCCAGAGAGACTTTGTCGTTTAAATTGTCCTGAACGTGGGTGAACCCAAGCAGAAGGGTGATCTGAATCTACAGGAATCCAAGTGGGGCCAAGCTAATCGAGATTCCTCTTTGACTTCCCCTTTACTGTTATTTCCACCCTAAGTTTATTCTCGTCACGTGTACTGACACACCCTGCGGGCAGCTTGATTGTAATGGATAGTTTTTGCACCGGCTGGATAGCAGCCAAACAAATGCTTTTCATAAGTGTTTAAGAAGGAACTGCCGATGCTGGAAAATCAAAGGTACACAAAAAAGCTGGAGAAACTCAGCGGGTGCAGCAGCATCTATCGAGCGAAGGAAATGGGCAACGTTTCGGGCCGAAACCCTTCTTCAGACGCTTTTCATAAGTAATTAGTTCATCAGTGATAGGAGCAGAATTAGGCCATTCGGCCCATCAACTCCACTCTGCCATTCAATCTTGGCTGATCTATCTTTTCCTCTTAACCCCAATCTCCTGTCGGCAGGAGTAGACTTGACGGGCCGAATGGCCTAATTCTGTTCCTATCACTTGTGAACTAATTACATATGAAAAGCGTTTGTTTGCCTGCTATCCAGTCGGAGAGAAAACTATACATTACAATCAAGTCTTCCACAGTGCACAGATAAAGGACAAACGGTACAACATTCGATGCAAGATGTAACATTGAAGTCCGATAAAGTCCGACCGAACATAGCCCAAAGGTTTCCAATGTGGTGTGTAGGAAGGAACTGCAGATGCTGGTTTAAACTGAAGATAGACACAAATTGCTGGAGTAACTCAGCAGGACAGGCAGCGTCTCTGGAGAGAATGAGTGACGTTTCAGGTCGAGACCCTTCTGCAGACTGGTCAGGGGAGAGGGAAACAAGATCTAGACGTTAATGTAGAGCAGTGGTTCCCAACGTGAGGCGTACGCCCCACAGGGGGGCAATTTGATTTTTAAGGGGGGCAATTGAGCGCGACTGAGGAGGTCTGGGTCCAAATTTTCAATTTTTATTTTTTTGGATTTTCCATCAGGTAAACATATGTAGTTTATGTTTCAGATGTTATTTTGAGTAAATAATTTTTTGGGGGTAAAAAAGGTCTTTATTGTGTAGTTATTACATAATCACCGCGCCATCGCTCTTCATGCACGTCGCACGAAGCGCGCGAGGTCATGGGAGAACCTTATTTATTGAATTGGATTTAGAAATGCGATTCAAAGAGCTTTTGCTAAGTTACCCTTATAATATCTATTTCCTCTGTTTTCTCTCAAGGGAAAGCAATGGGGGGGCATCAGGATTTTAGAGGTGATTAGGTGGGGCATGGCCAAAAAAAGGTTGGGAACCACTGATGTAGAGAGATATAGAACAAGTGAATGAAAGGTGTGCAAATAAAGTAATGATGATAAAGGAACCATTGTTTGGTTGGGTGAGAATGTGTTGGGGAGGGATTGAGAGAGAGGGAATGCCGGGGTTACTTGAAGTTGGAGCAATCAATATTCATCTCGCTGGGTTGTAAGCTGGCCAAGTGAAATATGAGATGCTGTTCCTCCAAATTGCGATTAGTCTCACTCTGAGGCCAATGAGGTAGATGGGAGGTCAGGACCGCTGAGTATCAGACACCCCAAAGTATCGCCCTACCTATCACCCGTGGAGGATTTGTGCTCTCCAATCTTGTTGTCCTGATCTACGATCTCTGCTCGTGGAGCAATAAAGGGCCTGTCCCACTTGGCGATTTTTTTCGGCGACTGCCGGCATCATTGACTGACGTATCAGGTCACAGAAAAACACGCGGCGCGATGACCTATTGACGCGCGGCGTTTGTTCAAGTGTCGCAACATTTTTTTGTCGCTGCTGGATTTTGAAATGTTCAAATCTTTTGGCGACACTGATAATGATGCCGACCGTCGCCGAAAAAAATGGCCAAGTTGGGACAGGCCCTTAACACAGGCAGAGTTCCAGAGCCTACAGTCTCCGCACAAAATCTCTACCAATGCTGGCCACGCCAATGGCGGTTGGCTTATTTCTGCCGGTAAATATACGTGGGATTTCTGACCTGTGGAACTCAATGCTACAAACAGCTGTGGAGGCCAAGTCAGTGGATATTTTTAAGGGATAGATGATAGATGGATGGATAGGATAGATAGATAGATAGATAGATAGATAGATAGATAGATAGATAGATAGATAGATAGATAGATAGATAGATTCTTGATTAGTATGGGTGTCAGAGGTTATGGGGAGCCGGCAGGAGAATGGGGTTAGGAGGGAGAGATAGATCAGCCATGATTGAATGGCGGAGTAGACTTGATGGGCCGAATGGCCTAATTCTGCTCCTATCACTTGCAGTCATTTTTGATCTTCTTGCAACTGGATGTTGACTTCCTTCCACCCATGTACTTCAGAATCTCTGCAGTTCCCCTTTTTCTGCCAATGGACTGAGGTATCTGCTGTGGGTCAGACAGTATTGTTGATTTGATCCGTGTCTGGTTTTACTGCTGGTGACCTGATCCAGAATCCATGTCTGGTTTTCCACCTCCAACTTGTGACATGCGGGCAGTTTTTTCCCATCATTTATTTATTTATTTGTTTGTTTTTAATGGTTTTCCACCACTACCCTGGTCCACAAAACCCTCGTATCAACCCCTTCCCTCTCCCTGCATCTTTTCTCATCTATATATTGGAAAAAGCTCCAATTTATCACTCATGACTTGTACAACTTCCTCTGTCAGTCACTTCCGTCTCGTGTGAGTTCCTGGTCCACGTTGCTGGTTGTTTCCCTGGTCCGTTCTCACACGCCACGTTTTGTTACAGGGGGGTCTCTGCAACTTTCTCGTCCCATCTTCTTCTCTGTAATTCTGCTTGGTGTCAAAAATGATGTGGCCTTGAAACCAGTTCATGTGTGTCCTTCAATAGACAAAAGGTGCAGGAGGAGGCCGTTCGGCCCGTCAAGTCAGCACCGCCATTCAATGTAATCGTGGCTGATCATCCACAATCAGTACCCCGTTCCTGCCTTCTCCCCATATCCCCTGACTCCGCTAACTTTAAGAGCCCTATCTAGCTCTCCCTTGAAAGTATCCAGAGAACCGGCCTCCACCGCCCTTTTGTTCAAGCGCTTTTGATTGCAACATGCGCCTTAATTTAGTTCAACAAAGAAAC
This sequence comes from Leucoraja erinaceus, assembly GCF_028641065.1. NCBI lineage: Eukaryota > Metazoa > Chordata > Chondrichthyes > Rajiformes > Rajidae > Leucoraja > Leucoraja erinaceus. The sequence goes on from NC_073397.1 coordinate 36,030,094, forward strand.
TGACAAGTTACTAAAGAATGCAGAGAATTCCACAGATTCACAACTCTCTGTGTGAAAAAGTGTTTCCTCATCTCTGTTCTAAATGACTTACCCCTTATTCTTAAACTGTGGCCCCTGACTCACCCAACATCCTCAAATTTGGAGACCAAAATTGCACACAATACTCCAGGTGCGGTCTTACTGGATCCCTGTACAAATGCAGAAGGGCCTCTTTGCTCCCATGCTCAACTCCTCTTGTTATGAAGGCCAACATGCCATTGACTTTCTTCACTGCCTGCTGTACCTGCATGCTTACTTTCAGTGACTGATGTACAAGGACCCCCAGATCCCGTTGTACTTCCTGCGAAGTTTAGTGGGTTCTTTGGGGAAATAATGGAGTGGGTGAAAATTGGTCCTGGAGTCCTGAAACAGGCCCTTCAGCCCATCTCGTTCATGCCGATCAAGTTGGTTTACTGAAACATCCAGTGAATTCCACAGATTCACAACTCTCTGGATGAAAATTTTTTTTCCTCATCTCAGTCCTAAATGGCCTACCCCTTATTCTTAAACTGTGACCCCTGGTTCTGGACTCCCTCAACATCGGGAACATTTTTTGTGCATCTAGCCTGTCTAATCCTTTAAGAATGTTATATGTTTCTATAAGATCCCCTCTCATCCATCTAAATTCCAGTGAATACAAGCCCAGTCGACCCATTCTTTCATCATTTGTCAGTCCCGCCATTTCCGGGAATTAACCTGGTGAACCTACGCTGCACTCCCTCAATAGCAATAATGTCCTTCCCCAAATTAGGAGACCAAAACTGCACACAATACTCCAGGCGCTGTCTCACCAGGGCCCTGTACAACTGCAAATCCTCTTGCAATGAAGGCCAACATTCCATTGGCTTTCTCCACTGCCTGCTGTACCTGCATGCTTACTTTCAGTGACTGATGTACAAGCACACCCAGGTCTTGTTGCACTTCCCCTTTTCCTAATCTGACACCATTCAGATAATAATCTGCCTTCTTGTTCTTGCCACCAAAGTGGATAACCTCACATTTATCCACATTATACTGCATCTGCCATGCATCTGCCCACTCACCCAACCTGTCCAAGTCACCCTGCAGCCTCATCGCAGCTCACACTGCCGCCCAGCTCTGCGTCATCCGCAAACTTGGAGATGTCACATTTAATTCCCTTGTCTAAATTGCCCTTAATTATCAGTTCCACAGGATTCCTGGAAGGCGTCACCTGTGATCTCATTGTGGTAGCCGATAGGCAAGGTGTGGCTTAACGAACCAGGTAGCAAAATATACAACAATGTACTTTACATTTGCAAGCTGCATTAGTCCAACATTTAGTGTCTGTCCCCAAGATTGTTGGAATCTGACATATCAAACAAACTTTTTTTTTTAATCTAATTTTAAATCCCTTATAATTTTGCTTTGTTTATCTGGATAGGATTATACGATTCCCACACACTTTTTACAGCCAATAGATTTCTCACCGTTGATTAAAGGGGTTAATGATTTATTTAAAACCTACATCTTTGGTTATGAAGGTGGACAATAATGTTGGAGAAACTCAGCGGGTGAGGCAGCATCTATGGAGCAAAGGATTAGGTGACGTTTCAGGTCGAGACCCTTCTTCAGACCCTTCTTTGGTTAAGAAAATTTGCATGTACTGTACAGTGGAGAAATTCATGAATCTTACAGTCGTACAGACCCGTAGAGTCAAACAGGCCCTTCAGCCCAACCCGTGCATGTTGACCAAGATGCTCCATCTTAGCTAATCATAATCCATGGACCTCTCCATGTACCTGTTCAATTGTGAATCTGTGGAATTCTCTGACAGGACAGTGGAGGCCGATTCACTGGTTGCATTCAAAAGAGAGTTAGATATGGCTAACGGAACCAAGGGAAATGGGGGGAAGGCAGGAACTGGGTACTGATTGTGGATGATCAGCCATGATCACATTGAATGGCTCAAAAGGGCCGAATGGCCTGCACCTATTTCCTATGTATCTCTGTGTCTATGTGTCTATTAAATGTTGTTATTGTACCTGCCTCAACTACCTCCTCTGGCAGCTCGTTCCCACTCATCCAAAAACTTCCCACTGTATCTCGGTACAAGTGGCCACAATAAACCAATACTGAGAGAATGGAGCGGCTGGGCTTGTACACTCTGGAGTTTAGAAGGATGAGAGGGGATCTTATTGAAACATCTAAGATTGTTAAGAGTTTGGACACGCTAGAGGCAGGAAACGTGTTCCCGATGTTGGGGGAGTCCAGAACCAGGGGCCGCAGTTTAAGAATAAGGGGTAAGCCATTTAGAACGGAGACGAGGAAACACTTTTTCTCACAGAGAGTGGTGAGCCTGTGGAATTCGCTGCCTCAGAGGGCGGTGGAGGCCGGTTCTCTGGATACTTTCAAGAGAGAGTTAGATAGAGCTCTTAAAAATAGTGGAGTCGGGGGATATGGGGGAGAAGGCAGGAATGGGGTACTGATTGGGGATGATCAGCCATGATCACATTGAATTGGCTTGAAGAGGGTTTGAAGGGCCGAATGGCCGACTCCTGCACCTGTTGTCTGTTGTCTATTGTCTATTGATACCACCTATTGAAAGCAAAGCAAGAAATTCATTGTCCTATCTGGGACACATGACATTAAACTTAAATCTTGAATCTTGAACCCTCTGTGTGTGAAAAGTTGCCCGTCGGGTTCCTATGAAATCTTTTCCCTGTCATCTTAAACCTCTGCCCCCTAGTTATTGATTCCTCTACCCCAATAATACTAGATGTTTTTTTTAATTGTATCTTCGGTTTGACAATCACGGCAACGTAGAACAGTACAACGGCACAGAGGTACAGTCGCTGCCTCACATGGCCAGAGACCCGGGTTTGATCCTGATCTTGGGTGCTGTCTGCAAGGACTGCGCATTCTCCCTGGGACCACGAGGGTTTCCTCCAGCGGCTCCTCTTTCCTCCCTCATCCCAAAGACGTGCGGGTTTGTCCGTTAACTGGCTTCCGCAAAAACAAAATTGTCCCCAGGATATGGGATAGAACTAGTGTACGGGTGATTATTGGTCAGCGCGGACTTGGTGAGTCAAAGGGTCCGTCTCCACGCTGTATCTCTAAATTAAACTGGTGTAAGATGCTGTACGATAGATAGGTTTGTATCGATGAGGTTGTTCGAATACAACACAATGTACTTGGTGGGAGAGTCAAGGGCCTGTCCCACTTAAACCCCTGTCCCACGGTACGAGTTCATTCTCCCGAGTTTGCCCTGATTCGAACTCGGGAGATTTACGGTAATGGCCACTCGTCGGTACTCGGGGCTCTCGTGGACATTTTTCATCATGTCGAAAAACCTTCACCAGTCTTCCCATGCTTACCTGCCGTTAACGAGTCTTCCCGAGTACCTGCCGTTAGTGCTGAGAGACGTCCCCGAGCTCCGACGTACCCGCTACGTTCATTCTCCGCGCTTACCACGAGTTTGATTTTTTTTAATAACTCGGGAGAGCGCTTGGAATGAACTCGTACAGTGGGACGGGGCTATTATGCAAAATTTTTTTCGCCGACTGCCGTCACCCGTCACACTCGAAGCCGGTTGCAGAAAATTTTCACCGTGTTGAAAATCGAGCGGCGACCTGAAAACGGTACGACTCTTTGGGCGACTACTCACGGCCATCTGGTCACTGCTGGATTTTCGACATGTTGAAAATTTTCAGCAACCTGCTGCGACTAATGACGGTGGCCGGCAAGTCGCCGAGAAAAATTGCATAAGTTGGACAGGCCCTTTAGTGATAACTATGGCAGCTTGATGTTTGCGTTCAGCCATGCTTGGCCACCCCCCCATACACTGCAGTCATTTCCATAACACAACAGCTGTGAATGGCAACAGTTTTACAGGCGTAACATCTGCAGAATCTCTTTGCTCTTTAATTCGGTCATTCAGTTGAACACTGCGCAAACAACAATCTTTCTCCAAAGTGTATTGTGTGACATGTTTCTGTCAAATGCTGCATGTTCAGTTTGGTAAACGGGTCCATCGGACTGGCCATCCAGTTTGCACCATACATTCAATGGAGTTTTGCTTAATTTACTCATAAAGTTGCCTTACTGTTGTAGATCATCTGTCCACAAAACACAGAGTTGGTGTGTATATTTTTGGATCAGCACCAGATCATAAGATTATAAGAGATAGGAGCAGAATTAGGCCATTCGGCCCATCAGGTCTACACCGACATTCAAGCATGGCTGATCTAACTCTCCCTCCTAACCCCATTCGACCACCTTCTCCCCATAACCTCTGACACACGTACTAATCACTGTACCTCGGTACGCATGACAATAAACTAAACTCAAACTCATCGATGAGACCAAGCGTAGGCTTGGCGATCACTTCGCCCAACACCTCCGCTCAGTTCGCATTAACCAACCTGATCTCCCGGTGGCCCAGCACTCCAACTCCCCCTCCCATTCTGAATCCGACTTTTCTGCCCTGGGCCTCCTCCGTGGCCAGAGTGAGTCCCAACGCAAATTGGAGGAGCAGCACCTCATATTTCGCTTGGGTAGTTTACACCCCAGCGGTATCAACATTGACTTCTCCAATTTCAGGTAGTCCCTGCTTTCTCCCTCCCTCCCATTCCCAGCTCTCCCACAGCCCACTGCATCCGCCTCTTCCTTTCTTCGTCCCGCCTCTCCCCCACTTCAGTCTGAAGAAGGGTCTCGACCTGAAACGTCACCTATTCCTTCTCTCCATAGATGCTGCCTCACCCGCTGAGATTCTCCAGCTTTTTGTTCACCTCCGATTTTTCCGGCATCTGCATTCTTTCTTAAAAATCAGTCATTCTGACATACCCTCAGGAAACTCCTCAAAAACGTGTGCTTCTCCAATGTCCATTCAGTGAATCATTTTTTTTAAAAAAAATAGAGGCAATAAAAGTATAAACCGTATCATGACAAAAACATTTAATGTACTCTTCCATTTTAAATTCAACATATAACCATATCCGATCGGCAGCACGGCACGACAGTGGCTCTTCTAGCCGTGCCGAACACATGTGTCCAGGTTGGTGGTCCCATATATACTTTGGCAGGGACCATAAAGTCCATTCCCTTCCAGTCCATATATAGCCAATGTATTTTTAAATGATAAAAACGGACCTGCCTCCACCACCTTCACTGGAAGCTCATTCCACACAGCTACCACCTCTTCCCAGATGGCAGGATGGAGAAGTATAAACCGCAGCTTATGACAAAATACATTTAATGTACATCGTCCATTTTAAATTTAACAAAGAAGGAGTAGAACTAGAGAGAAGGTGAAAGTAATAGTGCATGTACTTCTGCATCTCCTGCCCGTGTAATTAACCTTAGCTTTCCCCCGATTCAACCCTCAATGGACACGCTACCGTCCCTTATATAGCAGGACGGGCTCATTGTCGACTGTTCATCAAGTCCCGGAGGCCAGTTTATAACTAACACATGCTTTACACAAAGAGCACTCTTTGTACGGGCGTCCGAACTCGTGATTTGCTTTTTCTCTTTTCCTTCCAACTCCAGCCCTGAGACTAATTGGACATGGGCAGATATTTGTGAATCAGACAACAGCCATGGAGGATTCCTGCTTCCCTCTGCTTGAGTTGTCAAAAACAGATTGAACATTATCCCGAGGCCGTGATTTTTATGTTTAAGAGGGAACTGCAGATGCTGGAAAATCGAAGGTAGACAAAAATGCTGGAGAAACTCAGCGGGTGAGGCAGCATCTATGGAGCGAAGGAAATAGGCAACGTTTCGGGACGAAACCCAAAGGGTTTCGGCCCGAAACGTTACCTATTTCCTTTGGGTTTCGACCCGAAACGTTACCTATTTCCTTTGGGTTTCGGCCCGAAACGTTGGGTTTCGTCCCGAAACGTTACCTATTTCCTTTGGGTTTCGGCCCGAAACGTTACCTATTTCCTTTGGGTTTCGGAAACTTTGCCTATTTCCTTTGGGTTTCGGCCCGAAACGTTGCCTATTTCCTTCGCTCCATAGATGCTGCCTCACCCTCTGAGTTTCTCCAGCATTTTTGTCTGCCATCATTTTTACGTTTCTTTTTATATACCTTATGGGGGGAAAAGGACAAACTTGATCTTTGATAGCTCCCAGATTACCAGACATGCTATCATTCCGATCTGCTGTGGTTGAGAATATGTTCATCGGATTAGCTATTGAAATTTTTTTATTTGGTTGATAGTTTTTGTTCCGTGATTCCTCTTGGTAATATAGGCTGCTTGGTGGGATTACTATCAGAGATGCAGCATGGAAACAGGCCCTTCGGCCCACTGAGTTCATGCTGACCAGCGATCACCCGTTCACACTAGTTCTATGTTTCTATCCCACTTTCTCATCTAAGCCCTACACGTTATTCTTTTTTCCCGAAACGTTGCCTATTTCCTTTGGGTTTCGGCCCGAAACGTTGCCTATTTCCTTTGGGTTTCGGCCCGAAACGTTGCCTATTTCCTTTGGGTTTCGGCCCGAAACGTTGCCTATTTCCTCTGCTCCATAGATGCTGCCGCACCCGCTGAGTTTCTCCAGCATTTTTGTACTTCCTACTTATTTTACATGGATAGGGTACGATGGCATTAAATCCATTTTCTGGGATTCCACGATGTAAATCTACACTCTGTGTTTCTCATCATCATCATCATCGGCCGTCACTCGAAGCGAGTATGACTGTCCTCTCCTCTCCATAGGGTCGTCTACTTGTGGGTCTGCAGATGTCTGTAGAGGCCGATCCGCGATGCACGCGCCTTGGTGCAACGTGGGCAGTGGAGACTGTTGGTGGCCGGTAGTTGTCAAGCCCCCTTCTCTCTCTGCAACACGGCGTAGTTCCGTTTCGTGACGTGCATCTCCTTCCTGCACGGATTTCCTCCAGGGGCGCCTGTCCAGTGCAATATGCTCCCAGTTGCTCGACGTGATGTGGATACCAGGGATAGGGGTGACGGGCGGCAGTCTGTTCGTTTTTTTCATCTTGTGTTTTAATGTTGCTCGGTTTGTTTTGTGTGCGGGGAGGGGATTGGGGGAAACTTTTTTCCAGGTTCTTTCAGGTTTGGCTCGGCCACCAAGCACGACACCCGGAGGCTGCAGCGAATCGTCCGATCAGCAGAGAAGGTTATTGGCTGCAACCTTCCCTCCATTGATGAACTGTACACTGCAAGGGCCAGGAAGCGAGCGGGCATGATCATCTCTGACCCCTCCTACCCTGGCCACAAACTCTTTGAATCACTTCCCTCTGGAAGGCCACTCCGGACTGTCAAAGCTGCCACAGCCAGACATAAAAACAGCTTTTATCCACGAGTAGTTGCTCTACTCAACAGCCAAAAATCTGTAGCCTCCCTTTGATCTGGTATTTTGTTGGTTCACATGCTTGATGTTTTATCATTAATATTTTATTATTATTAATGTTTAGTGTTTTCTGAGTCATTCATAACTGTCACTGTATGTCATGTTGTTACTTGTGGGCGGAGCACCAAGGCAAATTCCTTGTATGTGAATAATTGGCCAATAAACTTACTTACTTACTTAATTAATTAGCCTCCCCGGAGATGTGATCAAATTTCGGATCACATTCTCCAGCTCTGCGGCCTACCATCGCTGGAGTTGGAGACCTCCTCGGACTGTCGTGAGCCTCACCGCGGGGCGTGGACTTAACATCGGAGCGGATCCCTTGCCTGGGATCGCTCCCACCGCGGACTTTAACACCGAGGGCTCGCAGTCTCGGGAGATGCTAGTCGGGAGCTCCAACACCGCGGAAGGCTCGACCAGCCCCGACGCGAGGTTCGTTCGCCCGGCGCGGGGGAGCTGACATTACCCTGATGCAGGAGCTGAACGCCTCGACACAGAGGGCCCGAACGCCGCCGGCTACGGGAGTCAGATCGTCCCGTCAACGGAAGGCTCGAGGCCCCCGACCGAGGAAGAACAAAAGGAAGGACTTGAACTTTATTTCGCCTTTCATCACAGTGAGGAATGTGTTGGAGTCACTGTGGTGGATGTTCATGTTAAAATGTGTTTTTGAGTGATTTGTTGCTTTTAATTGTACGACTGACCTGGCCAATGAAATTCCTCGAATGTTGCAAAACATACTTGGCGAATAAAGTGTGATTCTGATTCTAATTCTGGTTTCTTCAGTCTGTTCTTGCTGTTGTCCTCGATGCTCGCTGACCTTCCTTCAATTGACAGTACAGGATTTGTTTACGGAGACGTGTGTTGTACATGCGGCTGACATGCCCAGGCCATCAAAGTCACTGCTACATTATTGTGGTGGTGATGCTGGTCATGTTGCCTTCCTCCAATACACTCACGTTGGTGCGTCTGTGTGTCTGCCAGTTTAACCCTTGCAGCCACAAGTTATTGGGCTACAATAATAGAAACATAGAAACATAGACAATAGGTGCAGGAGTAGAGGCCATTTGGCCCTTCGAGCCTGCACCGCCATTCAATATGATCATGGCTGATCATACAACTCAGTATCCCGTACCTGCCTTCTCTCCATACCCCCTGATCCCCTTAGCCACAAGGGCCACATCTAACTCCCTCTTAAATATAGCCAATGAACTGTGGCCTCAACTACCCTCTGTGGCAGAGAGTTCCAGAGATTCACCACTCTCTGTGTGAAAAAAAGTTCTTCTCATCTCGGTTTTAAAGGATTTCCCCCTTATCCTTAAGCTGTGACCCCTTGTCCTGGACTTCCCCAACATCGGGAACAATCTTCCTGCATCTAGCCTGTCCAACCCCTTAAGAATTTTGTAAGTTTCTATAAGATCCCCTCTCAATCTCCTAAATTCTAGAGAGTATAAACCAAGTCTATCCAGTCTTTCTTCATAAGACAGTCCTGACATCCCAGGAATCAGTCTGGTGAACCGTCTCTGCACTCTCTCTATGGCAATAATGTCCTTCCTCAGATTTGGAGACCAAAACTGTACGCAATACTCCAGGTGTGGTCTCACCAAGACCCTGTACAACTGCTGTAGAACCTCCCTGCTCCTATACTCAAATCCTTTTGCAATGAAAGCTAACATACCATTCGCTTTCCTTTACTGCCTGCTGCACCTGCATGCCTACCTTCAATGACTGGTGTACCGTGACACCCAGGTCTCGCTGCATCTCCCCCTTTCCCAATCGGCCACCATTTAGATAATAGTCTGCTTTCCCGTTTTTGCCACCAAAATGGATAACCTCACATTTATCCACATAATGTTGGAACTACGGTGAATGGTTTCTTGCGAGCTGCCATTGGCCGGCAGTGTACTGATGAGGCTATCATCTTCCTTTGGCCGATATCTTAAACAAAAATATTTTCTTAAAATGTATTTTCAGAAGCATGGGTTGTGCCAAATCGAAAGACTCTGTGGACTTGCAAGAAAAAAGCTTACATGATCCGGTAGGCAAATCTCAAACAGCTCTTTATGTGAAAGACCCCACATCCAACAATCGTGTAAGTAAGAATAAAACTATTATCTAAGGTCATTCTTCAACTGTTCAAAGAAAACGAACCTCTACTCAAATCTTTCAGAGAATGTTATTTGTTTTAATGAACGTCAATGCCATACGACTTGTGAGTGAGTGGGTCTAGAGTCACACAGTGTGGAAACAGGCCCACAGGCCCAACTTGCCCACACTGGCCAACATGTCCCAGCCACACTAGTCCCACCTGCCTGTGTTTGGTCCATATCTCTCCAAACCTGTCCTCACCATGTACCTGTCTAACTGTTTCTTAAACGTTGGGATAGTCCCGGCCTCAACTGCTTCCTCTGGCAGCTTGTCACACCCACCACACTTTGTGTGAAAAAGCTACCCCTCAGATTCCTATTAAATCTTTTTCCCTTCACCATAAACCGTTAGTCCTCGATTCACCAACTCTGGGCAAGAGACTCTGTGCATCTGTGATCTTATACAGCTCTTTAAGACCCCCCCCCACCCCCCCATCCTCCTGCCCTCCAAGGCACAGAGACCCAGCCTACCCAACCACTCCCTATAGCTCGGACCCTCTAGTCCTGGCAACATCCTCGTGAATCTTCTCTGTGCCCTTGGTATGTAAGTATGTACACTCTGTATGTGTGTCTTTGTCGCAATAGACAATAGGTGCAGGAGTAGGCCATTCGGCCCTTCGAGTCGCCTTCCCCACCCATCCGTGTGTCTTAGGAAGGGTCCCGAACTGAAATATCACCCCACCCATGTTCTCCGGAGATGCTGCCTGGCCCACTGGGTTACTCCAGCACTTGCAGCATCTGCAGTTATTACCTGTATCCACCTATCACTTGCCAAGCTTGTCCCCACCCCGCCCCCCCCCAAGCCCCCATGCTCCTTTCCCCTCCTCCTGGGTCCCCATTTCCCCTTCATCTCCGCCCCTTCATGTCACCGACACCTGTATGGTCGTGTGTAGTCGCCCAAAGAGTCGTACCTTTTTCTGGTCGCCGCTGGATTTTCAACATGTTGAAAACTTTCGGCCACCTGCCAAGTCAAGTCAAGTTTATTTGTCACATACACATACGAGATGTGCAGTGAAATGAAAGTGGCAATGCTCGCGGACTTTTGTGCAAAAGACAAACAACAAAACAACCAAACAAATTATAAACACAATCATAACACACATATTCTTTTACATAATAAATAATAGAAGGAAAAACGTTCTGTAGAGTTAGTCCCTGGTGAGATAGGCGTTTACAGTCCGAATTGCCTCTGGGAAGAAACTCCTTCTCAACCTCTCCATTCTCACTGCATGGCAACGGAGGCGTTTGCCTGACCGTAGCGGCTGGAACAGTCCGTTGCAGGGGTGGAAGGGGTCTCTCATGATTTTGTTGGCTCTGGACTTGCACCTCCTGTTGTATAGTTCCTGCAGGGGGGCGAGTGAAGTTCCCATAGTGCATTCGGCCGAACGCACTACTCTCTGCAGAGCCTTCTTGTCCTTGGCTGAGCAATTCCCAAACCAGATGGTAATGTTCCTGTTGCCGCGACTATGACGGGTGCCGGCAAGTCACCGGAAAAACTTGCATAAGTGGGACAGGCTCTTAACTCAGTGGGTCAGGCAGTATCTCTGGATACCCCATAGATAGGTGATGTTTGGGGTCAGGACCCTTGGGTCTGAATTATTTTAATTCAGATCTTGCCTTTTTGTTCAATTCAACTCGTGTTCTTCGAATGGCATGTTGGCCTTCATAACAAGAGGAGTTGACTATAGGAGCAAAGAGGTCCTTCTGCAGTTGTACAGGGCCCTAGTGAGACCACACCTGGAGTATTGCCTACAGTTTTGGTCCCCTAATTTGAGGAAGGACATTCTCGCTATTGAGGGAGTGCAGCGTAGGTTTACAAGGTTAATTCCCGGGATGGCGGGACTGTCATATGGTGAGGGAATGGAGCGGCTGGGCTTGTACACTCTGGAGTTTAGAAGGATGGGAGGGAATCTCATTGAAACATATAAGATTATTAAGGGTTTGGACACGCTAGAGACAGGAAACATGTTCCCGATGTTGGGGGAGTCCAGAACCAGGGGCCACAGTTTAAGAATAAGGGGTAAGCCATTTAGAACAGAGACGAGGAAACACTTTTTCACACAGAGAGTTGTGTGTCTGTGGAATTCTCTGCCTCAGAGGGCGGTGGTGACCGGTTCCCTAGATACTTTCAAGAGAGAGATCGATAGGGCTCTTAAAGATAGCGGAGTCAGGGGATATGGGGAGAAGGCAAGAACGGGGTACTGATTGGGGATGATCAGCCATGATCACCTTGAATGGCGGTGCTGGCTCCAAGTTTGGGCAGTTCTTTGTACTTTGAACCAAAACGTTTGCCCATTTTGTATGATTAAAAAACCGTGGGTTGAAGAAATGACGTAAAATTGAAATAAGGGCTGGGAAAACGGGGCGTATGTGGAGTATATCTCCTTTGCAATAACTACATCCATGGCAGTATGTATTCACCCCGACTTTGTGTTCATTCTGAGTGCTTTCATAGAATCGTAATACGAAATAGTGTGTGGAAATATGTGGATCAAATGTGAAAACGTATTATGACAGACTTCAAACCTGTACTAAAACAACTGGATATTTTTATACTGATGACATTTTCTTTTTCTTTAGAACTCAAATAATTTTCCACCCACCAATAATTCATCTTCAGGAGGTATGTATGAAATCCTAATTCCTGGTTTTATCTGTCTCTGGTTTAATGCAGTCACATTAGGTGCCAATGTCACTGGACATGCACTCCTCGATTAATGATGTCATTACTGTCCTGGCCATTGGTCAATCGATCACTTTGTGTGGATCCTGTGTGTTAACTCTGTGATGGACAGCTTAGATTCAAAATACTAACAAATAATCAATAAGGAGAAGAAATAGTTGGTGAGATGCCATGAGAACGTCACCAGTTTCTACCAAACTTTCTTGTACTATGTTGCCGGTGGAGTCTAATCTTCATAAAACTGATGCCCAAGTCGTATGTTTAAGAAGGAACTGCAGATGCTGGAACAACCGAAGGTAGACAAAAATGCTGGAGAAACTCAGCGGGCGAGGCAGCATCTATGGGGCGAAGGTATCGGTGACGTTTCGGGTCGAGACCCTTCTTCAGACTGAAACCTTCGCTCCATAGATGCTGCCTCACCCGCTGAGTTTCTTCAGCATTTTTGGCTACCTTACTAGGCTGGAGTATGATCAGAAACAGCAGACCCATTAGTTGCTGTATCTGTATCTGAGGGGGGAGAGCGGGAAGATGAAAGGAAGAGGCGGAGACAGTGGGCTGTGGGAGAGCTGGGGAGGGGAGGGGAAGGAGGGAGAAAGCAGGGACTACCTGAAATTGGAAGTCAATGTCCATACCGCTGGGGTGTAAACTACCCAAGTTTATATGTGACTGAGTAACCCAGTTATATGTGACTGGATAGGGCGGCACGGTGGCGCAGCAGGTAGTACGGAGTTTGTATGTTCTCCCTGTAACCGTGTGTTTTCGCAGTTTCTTCCCGCACTCTATAGACCTACAGGTTTGGAGGTTAATTGGCTTCTGTAAATTATAAATTGTCCCCAGTGTGTAGGATAGTGCTCGTATACGAGGTGATCGCTGGCCAGCACGGACTCGGTGGGCCGAAGGGCCTGTATCTCTAAAATCTAAAGTAAGACTCCTCCACTCAATAGACAATAGGTGCAGGAGGAGGCCATTTGGCCCTTCGAGCCAGCACCGCCATTCAATGTGATCATGGCTGATCATCCACAATCAGTACCCGTTCCTGCCTTCTCCCCGTATCCCCTGACTCTGCTATCTTTACAGAGCCCTATCCAGCTCTCTCTTGAAAGTATCCAGAGAACCGGCCTCCACCGCCCTCTGAGGCAGAGAATTCCACAGACTCACAACTCTCTGTGAAAAGCTCCCTTTATCTAGAGATTTTATTTTTGATCATAGATAACCACAAGGATACTAAAGCGAGTGAGTGCAGCACGTTGTGGTGGAGACACCCTTACTGCTGCGGGCTAGTGGTAGTGCTAAACCGTGGCTAATATCTACACTCACTGGGTAATGTCATTGGGTATTTTTAAAACAGAGATTGACAGATTCTTGATTGGAAAGGGTGTCAAAGTGTACGGGGAAACGACAGGAGAATGAGAGGGAAAAACAGATCAGCTGTGGTTGAACTCGATGGGCTGAATGGCCTAAATCTGCTTCCATGACTAATGATCTCCTGGTTTGCGAGCAGGATCTGTATACATGGGTTCGGCCGGGCTAGGAATATGATCCTTTGCTCTTGCATCTGCCAGGCATGATCACTGGCAATTCTGATTGTAACGAGAGGCTGAACGTGACTAACTTAAAGGTCCTGTGTCTGACGGAGGGGAATTGATTGAACTCTTCCCCCTTGCAGGAACCGATGACATGGTAGTGGTGGCTCTTTATGACTACGATGGGATCCACGAAGGAGATTTGAGTTTCAAGAAAGGAGAAAAGGTCAAAGTGATCTCGCAGTGAGTAAGAGTTGCCCGGCCTTGATGTTCACCCCGACGGAGGTGGATGGGCGGGAGGGGAGCTGTGTGGGGAATAATAGGTACCAAGAGCGGAACTCGCTATCAAAACATGGAGGGGACGGGGGGCACAATGTTTTGGCTGCCACGCCCGCATGCGCACGCTCACACACGCACACACACACGCGCGCGCGAGGCTTCGAAGGATCAATCCAGCACTAAAAACGGAGATTTTAAAATCGGGATCACAAAAACTTGGGGGGGGGGAGGTATGTCCCCCACCTCTCAAAACATGGGGGGGACGTGTCCCCTCTGGCTGCCCCGGGATTTCCGCCCCTGATAGGTACACATCCACCACCGATTATCCAGCAGCTGGTGGCTCGGACAAAATTACAGGACCGACTTGAAATCACAGAAGCCCCCCCTGAATATGTGACGCCTAGGCCCGGTGAGGCGGGAGATCTCGACTTCTGCAGCTGATCGGCGGGTCATATTTCCCCCCCCCCCCCTCTGGAACCAAGGGTGCCGGGACATCAGTGGTGGACCTGTGCTAGTAATTCTCTTGGCGGTAGGACTGCCCAGTCACACCTCTTAACAATTCAGACGTTATCATTTTGGTTTCCAGCAAGGTGACACATATGTTTATTCATCATGTGTACCGGCATGGCTTCATCTACAAAGAAACAGAGATGGGAGCAATTCATAAATGATGTTTGTAGGCAAAATGGTAGCAAAGTTCGAGCCACATAGATTTAGTCTAACAATGAATGTGCTTGCTAGCATAAACAATGATGCTCCTTTATCCATTGACGCTATAAGAGAGAGAAATATACACTTCCCCCTGATGCATGGCAAAGATTAGCAAGAAATCATGTTAAGGGGCTGTCCCACTTGGGCGACCTAATCCGCGAGTTCTGGCGAGTTTGCCCTCGACTCATACTCGCAGCCTGGTCGACACGAGGTCGTAGGAGGTCTTTGTAACTCTCCTCCATGCTCGAGAGTAGTCCCCGCGTACTTGAGGCTTCAGCTAGATCGCGGCGTATTTT